>NC_089317.1:13784159-13839159 GCF_036669915.1 Pocillopora verrucosa
TTTTTATTGAAAGGAAGTACCTGACGACTAATGAGGAAGAATTATTTTTTCTTTTTTTTTTTTTTTTTTGTCACCAGTAAGCACAGCAGACAGAAAATTTAGTCCCACACTTTTGATCACTTCCGACAAAATAAAGGACCTTGACGTTTGCCGATTCTCTGTTTCTCGATAGCTTCAACATGGGAACCGCACCAACGGTTAAACATGGTGTGCAAAGGCAGAAGTGCTTAAAAAAAACGTAATGTTTTTAAACTACCTTTTCGCGAACAGATGAAATATCCAGCTCAATGTCAAAGAGAAAACTTGGGAATTATTTATTAGATCGACTAATGCTTGGGTGAAAATGCAAAGAAGTGGAAAATAATGGCGATTTTGTTGTCCATTGGTCTACAAATATTTTAGTGCAGAAAAAAGGTTTGTGTGAATGACAAAATAAAAAGTTCTCTTTTTATTTCTCTAGTGAGAGAATAAAATTACAGACGTTTGCGTTGTCTATGCAATAAAAATCCCAGGAAACTACATTGCAATCTAAAGATCTTGAGGAAAGGGATTTTGAGGTTGTGTGGATTGAAGGGAAAATTAAGAAAACTAAGTACGTCATCGGTTGTACCTACAGAGCTCCTGACTCTCCAGTGAATGAATTCTTTGACTACCTTGACGATGTCATTAGGGCCGAACATCGAGCCGGAAAAGAGGTTATAATCACTGGCGACTTCAATTGCAATTTTCACGAACCGACGTTAGCGCAAACTAAAAGAGCGTTGGAGTTTTTAGATGCTAATGGTCTACACCAGCTCATAACTACGAATACAAGACATTCTGAAAATTCCTCTACACTTATTGATGTCTTGATCACATCGACGCCCGGTATTTTCTCTCGTACTGGTGTTTTGGAGACCTCCTTAAGTGATCATCTTCCTATTTATGGAGTGATTCCTAGAGTATCTTGTCATTCACAACATCAAGTGATATCGATGCGTAAATGGCGAGAGGAAAGCATAACGGCCTTCTCCGAAAATCTCTCCCATATGCCTTAGGGCACTTTGAGTTCCGCACAGGATATTAACGAGAAAGTTGACGTCTGGTCAAAGTTTTTGAAGAGTTGTATGGACAATAATTTTCCTTTACGTAAGAAAAGGATAAGAAAAACCACGCATCCTTAGCTGAACAGCTCTATTTTAAGACTGATGCGGAGACGAAACCAATTGCATAGGCGTATCCGAGAGTTTGGGAATAGGGAGCTATGGCCTCTTTACCGACAATTAAGAAACGAGATTACTTGCAAATTGCGTAAGCAAAGAAGGGTTTTTTTCAAGACACGTCTTCAAGAACACAGAGGCGATCCAAAACAGTTTTGGAAGACATTAAAACTTGTTTTGCTTGGAAAGACCAAAGCAAAGAACATTGGCAAGCTGGATACCGAGAATGAGCTTAACTCTCACTTTGTAAGCATTGCTGATTCTGTCCTTAACGAAGCTTACCCGGATAGACCTGTGAGTACTATACCTCCATTTCAAGTAGACACACAGGGTGATACCGGCTGAGTTCACATTTGATCCAGTGACAAATGAGGATGCATATAAAGCTTTCATTTCTCTGAAAACATCCAAAGCCACAAGTGTTGATGATATTCCTGCCAGAGTTTTGAAGGCTGCGGCTGGTCAGTTAGCTCCGAGTGCTGCCTACCTGTTTAATGAGTCGTGGAATAGCGGAATTTTTCCTTCAAACTGGAAAATAGCCCGTGTTTCACCTCTCCATAAAGGAGGTGAGATGACAGCTTGCGATAACTATCGACCAATTTCCAGCCTACCTTGTGTCTCCAAAGTCTTTGAGGGTTTCGCTAACAAAAAGTTGCAAAAATTTGCAATCGAACACGATCTAATTGATAAGAGTCAGTTTTCATATAAAAAGTTTTCCTCTTGCAAAATTGTATTGATTACTTTCATTCATGGATGAATGGAAGAGAGCAGTCGACGAGAGAAGTATATCTGTTGTTGCCTTTCTTGACTTAAGGAAGGCGTTTGATGTTATCAATCACACTCAGTCAAAAAACTAGCCGCTCTACGCGGCACCTCGCTTCAGTAGATCAGGAACTATTTGGAAGATCGGAAACAGTTTGTTTCGTGCAATGGTAGGGTATTTGATCTGCTAGGTATACGTCGTGGGGTACCTCAAGGATCGGTTCTGGGACCGACTCTATTCTCTGTCTACCTAAATGGTGTGCTACCTACTGTAGAACATTCAAGTTGTACACTTTTCGCTGACGATACAGAGATCCATTCTGCAGATAAGGATATTACTTCAGCGGTGGTATGTGTAAACCAAGATCTTGCGCACATCGATATGTGGCTCAAGGAAAATGAGATGGTGGCCCATCCCGAAAAATCCAATTTCATGCTATTAGGATCACGACCTGCCTTTAGAGCTGCAATTGGCACTAACGTTGACATTTATCTACAAGATCAAAGACTGAATAAAGTAGACTCCTATAAATATTTAGATGCATATGTAGACAGAAATCTATCTTGGGATTATCACATAAAATATATCTCCCAGAGAGTATATCCAAAGCTGAGAATGCTAAATAGAATTTCTGGCTTTTTATCGCAGGATATTTTATTGTTAATTTATAAGCACACCATTTTGCCCATCATGGATTATGGGTCAATGACGTGGTTAGACTGTTCTAAAACAGTATATTTAAAGATTGAACGATTGCAAAATCAGGCTATGCGTTCGATATTGAATACCAATAGGAAAACTTGCTCACAAGAAATGCAATGTAAGTTAGGTCTTCTTACTTTAGGAAATCGTAGGCGCTTTTTGCGTGCCATGTTGTCTTTTAAGATTGTACATAATATTAGCTGCCCTGATCAACTGGTGGATTATCTTATATGTAGATCTCGTATGCATGATAGAAATTTACATGATAAGACTTTATTGCATCTTCCCAAGGTCAAAACGATAACTGGCCAAACACCTTTTCAGTATTCTGCAGCAGTAGATTGGAATAGTTTTCCCAAATGCAGTAAAGACATAACCTCTTTGAAGAGGTTTACGACTGAGTTGTATGGTTATTTCAGAGACTTAGATGTTAAATCGCATCGTTGTTTGCTAACTTAATCTTAGAGTTGATTTTTTTACAGTAGTCGATATTTTATTCATAGAGATAGAAGCTATAGAGCATTTTTTTATATACTACACATGGGTTAATACCAGCTTTTGCTTGTGTACTAGCTGATCCATTTTATACGATAAATAAAGTTCTTATTTATTATTATTATTTATTATTATTAAGAGAAAGTTTCTTATCTAGCTTGCGATCAAGCGTACTTGGGGGTAGCGTGAAAGTCTGCGGACGGGGGAAGGGCTAAAAAAACAGCACCTGTCTGTCAACAGAGAGACATCTTGACTGAGTCACGTAGATGAGCAATCAATCATGCCCATTAATTTATTTAATTTATTTGATTAATTTTGAACTGATCCTTGATCCTTGATCCTTGATCCTTGATCCTTGATCCTTGATCCTTGATCCTTGATCCTTGATCCTTGATCCTTGATCCTTGATCCTTGATCCTTGATCCTTGATCCTTGATCCTTGATCCTTGATCCTTGATCCTTGATCCTTGATCCTTGATCCTTGATCCTTGATCCTTGATCCTTGATCCTTGATCCTTGATCCTTGATCCTTGATCCTTGATCCTTGATCCTTGATCCTTGATCCTTGATCCTTGATCCTTGATCCTTGATCCTTGATCCTTGATCCTTGATCCTTGATCCTTGATCCTTGATCCTTGATCCTTGATCCTTGATCCTTGATCCTTGATCCTTGATCCTTGATCCTTGATCCTTGATCCTTGATCCTTGATCCTTGATCCTTGATCCTTGATCCTTGATCCTTGATCCTTGATCCTTGATCCTTGATCCTTGATCCTTGATCCTTGATCCTTGATCCTTGATCCTTGATCCTTGATCCTTAGTCCGGTGATCCTTGATCCGGTGATCCAGTGATCCTTGATCTAGTTATTCCAGGAAACCTTTTCAATAGATCTATTGTATCCGGCGTTTCTCCTACTGAATGGAAATCCACAAAAGTAATTCCTTTATTTAAACAGGGAGAACGTTCCGATTTAAATAATTACCGCCCAATTTCTATAATTCCTGTTGTGGCTGAGGTCTTTTAGAGAATCGTATACAATCAATTTTACGAATATTCAACTGAAAATAATCTAATTTCCTGTAATCAGTCAGCGTTTCGTTCCCTTCACCCCACTGCTACCGCCTTACCCGAAGCCACAGATAATTGGGCTTTTAATATCGATAAAGGTAATGTTAATGCAGTGATTTTTCTCGATCTGAAGAAAGCTTTTGACACCTTGATCACTCTACGTTGCTATCTAAATTAAAAGCCTATGGTGTCAGAAGCAACTTGGCTGACTGGTTTAAATCTTACTTGAACAATCGTACGCAAAAATGCTTTGTAAATGGCTCTCTCTCAGATAGTCAACCTTTAACTTGCGGTATCCCTCAAGGTACAATACTTAGACTTCTCCTCTTTATACTCTATATAAATGATTTACCGAACTGTATTGTTAACTCACATCCCAGAATATATGCGGGTGATATTCATTTGACCTTTGCCAGTAACGATGTTGCCTATGTGGAGGAAAATATGAACGATGATCTAACTAAAATTACTGTCTTTTTATCGGCAAATAAAATCACTCTTAATAAGTCAAAGACTGTGTTTATGTTGATTGGTTCAAGGCAAAGGTTAAATACTTTTAATAGACTCCCTTCTTTTACTATTGACAGTAATTCTATAAAACAAGTAGAATTTACGAAACCTCTTGGATTATATATAGATGAAAACTTAACTTGGAACGTCCATATCGCACATATTTCGAAAAAAAATTGCCTCCTGCATTGGCATCTTGAAAAGAAGCAGATCTTTTGTTCCTTTTGAAACGCTCCTATGCATCTTTAATGCCTTAGTTCAACCTCATTTCGGTTACTGTAGTGTCGTATGGAAGAATTGCAATAAATCTCTTTCCATTAAACGACAAAAACGACAGAATTACGCTGCGCGTATTTGACCTCTTCTTCATATCATACCAATGCGGATGATCTCTTTGTTAGACTAGGCTGGCAAAAACTTAATCTCCAACGAGAGCAATATCTGCCTATTCTCTTAGGAATTGTGAAGGCAAACTATCTGTTCCACTCCCCCGCACTAATTTTCTAAAAAACAGTTTCACATCGCCAGAAATCAAGGACATTTCGAGCCCGCTAACAATTATCAGCGGTATATCGTATTACACTCCAGAACAATAGAATATTAAGAGAATTCAATATGGCGGCGATCACGGCTCGATCTGCAAAGAAGAGTGTTTCGTACCATGACTTATATAATTTGAGTACCGCAGATCTTCTATTTGATGAAAAGAAAAAGAAAAGAAGACCTGCAAGTAAATCTTTGGGATTTTTGAGGCAGAGCGATGACATGATGTCAAAATTTTGATTTGCTTTAATTTAATTTTCGCGCTAAGACTACTGAATTTGCATTCAGTGCCTGGCATATTTTTATTCCGAAAAGGACCGAGAACTAATTTATTTCCCCGCAAGAACATAAACAAATATGGCCGACGATTCGAAGATCAGCGTTGCTCGTGTTTAACTATTTCAGTCATAGTTTTCAAGATGGTGTCTCGTCACTTACTCAACATGGAAAATAAGGGATATTCTGGCGCGTTGGGAACTTTTTCGATGGGAGGAAATGGCAATTCTATTCCGTCACCGCACTGAGGGCTCACGTGAGATAGCATTGCGCCTGCGCGAACTCAGTGTGTTGCCGCCTTTGGAGCGAACGGACGTTTGTTTTTTCAACACGCTGAGAATTTTAGTTTTAAGCGATAATTCGCAAAAAATACCCGAGACCTCGGATAAATCTGAGCTTAAGGGCGAGAAAGACAACTTAAAAAGGAAAAGTAGTGGCTCTAGAAGCGAACACATTGAAGCAAATGTTAGAATCATCGAAAGAGGTGATGGCGCCGATGCAAATTTCCCTTTCGTAAACGGTCGTTGCCATTTGAAACGGTCGATGCCATTTCTCAGAACAGTCGTTGCCATTTGAAACGGTCGATGCCATTTCTAAAACTAGCCGAGCAGACGACAGCCCTCGTGAATAGCTCGTACGCTGTTGGCACGCTCGGACGTCACTTCCGGGCAGTGTTGTTTATGAGATGGCGGAGCAATCCACGTGCGCGAGAGTTGAGCCCAGCTGAAACAGAACGAACCCATTCTTCTTTTGCAGAAACAAAACAAAAATCAATTAAGAAGCCAACGGGGTGGAACTCCTTTATGCAGTCAGTTGCGGTGAGTTTGTTTTTTTTTATTTCCCGAAATATTCAATCATTTTCAGCCTGGATAAAGTGCTTGTTCAAATAGTCTAAAACATGTTGTTTCCCTTACATCCTTTACATCCGATTACAAGTGATTAAGATTAAGTGATCAGAAATATCAGTGAAAAATATACCGCATCTAAAATTTTCGTTTATGTCATTGACAAATATCTTATCTGTAAGTGTTGCACTTGTATTCGTTATTCTTGTAGGCCTTGAAATTACATTCGATATAAGCTGATATAGTTTCCTCGTACTTTGTATCATTCCACAGCCAGATGTCAAGGAACAACTTAGAAAGGGGGGAATCGGGCAGGTTTTCAAAGTGGTTGGCAATATGTGGAAGAAATTGCCGACAGACAGACGAAAGGTTAGTTATAAACTTCTAACATTGCGAATGTTTGTGTATTAACCCTGCCCCATTTCAGTGGACTACTATGTGGTTTACGTGGCTAACTTTGTAAGGACCGAGAGTGTAAATGTTCTCGTCAAACTTTCCAATTAAAAGTATTTTAGGTTATGAATGTTGATCTTGAATCAAGCTGGGACCTCAAGCTGAATGTCAATTTTGTAATATAATGTTCAGACTTGTTATTTTACCTAGGGGATAGCAAGGCCCATTATAATGTACCAATTAATTTAACCTAAATTTTAATTAGAAATAACCTACATGTGGCGGATCCAGGTTTTGAGGAAAGGGGGGGGGGAGGCAAGGGGGTATTATCCTCAAAAAATTATGATAGAGGGTGAAAAAAACTGTCTTTGCAATCTAGTTTATAAAAAAAATAGGGGGAATCAAAAATACACGATTGTTCCTTAATATATTTCCCCCCTTTTAAAATATCATGCTATGATCTTCATAGGACTGGAAAGATAAAGCACAGAGCTTGAGGGAAGACCTTGATATGGGAATAGCAGAGATAAAAAAATGTCCAACCTGCAGCACCCAGTTCACAAGGGAGAAGGACTTCAAATACCACCAGAAAGGTTGTCATGAGTGCATTTGCGAGGAATGCAATGAATTGTTTGACCATGAGCAAAAGCTAAAGAGGCATAAAGACAAGAAACATAAAGACAGCAACAAGTGTGATCATTGTCAAAAGACTTTTGCAGAGAAACGAAATCTTATAAGACACCAAAAGTCACATGTTTAATTAACCTATCCTGCATTTAGTGATTTTAACTGGAGTGATTTGAAAGGACTATTGGATCAATCTATAATACATAATTGTTTTTGTTTTTAAATTATTATTATCGATTTTTGAAATTAATTGTGGTCATTTCAGCACATGTACATCATGTTACTGTTCAAACCAAATTTTAAATCATTACAATGTTGTGTTAGACTTTAACAGGAAAGAATGAATTAAAACTTATTTACAATTTCAAACCTTCAATCTTTTCAAAGTTTTACGTTTGTACAGCTTAATCTTCAGAAGATAGACCACCCCCCCCCCCACTTTTTGGGTGAAATAACTGGAGGCCAATGCCTTAATTTACCTGAGTATTAGTTAGCGCCCCATGTGAATCAATGGCTGAACTTTGCTTATAATTTTCCTCAATCAGGATATCAGCAAACAGACCTTCATACCCACAAGGTTTCACTTGAACAAAAATATAATCAAATTATAAGTGTTTGAAATTGGCTAGAGTACTATACGGTTGTATGGCATCGTACCAATTATCTGAACCCATGGAAGAATCCTTAAGTTCTGGCACATGTACATCATGTTACTGTTCAAACCAAATTTTAAATCATTACAAATGTTGTGTTAGACTTCAACAGGAAAGAATGAATTATAACTTATTTACAATGTCAAAACCTCAATCTTTTTAATAACCTTGTTGTTCAGGGGCAGATCCAAGAGAGGTTTTTAATCTAGACAATTTGCCTTAAGTGAATTTCCCTCTATGTTAAACATTATGCGAACATTCCATTGTTTATTCACTAAGATTTCTCTGTTTTCCTATTTTTTCCTTTGCATGTGCTTTGTCTTGGATTTCATAGTATGGGACCCAGACTTCTTACTACTTTTCGTGTTTGTTTGTACTGCTTTAGCCAAGTCATGGGTGCGCTTCCTCTTGGAGGTTGGTTCTTGTAGTTGTACTGGTCGCCCTTTTGATACAACCTGACGGCTTCCACTACCACACTTTCGTTTTCTGTTGGGCTGGACTCGGATCTTTTTTCCATTTCCGGTTTTTTTCACCTCACTGGACCCAAAAGAAAAAAGAGCGCTTGCCAAATTAGAATGCATAGATCTAGCAGTGGTTTAGGATGTTACCCTTTTTGCGAACCTGATTACACCTTTAGCCAAATTAAGGTCTCTTGAGCTTTGGAGCTTTTGAATTATTTGTTCACAAGAGTTTCTCAACAATTGTTCAGCATTTGCAGTGGAATCATCCTCATCATCATCATTGCTCTGTATTGGTTCAGTGGAATGTTCATCCTCATCATCATTGCTCTGTATTAGTTCAGCAGTTGAGCAGTTTGGCCCTTGTTGTGCTGTTTCCATACTAGTGGATGCCTCTGTTACAAAACCATTAGAACCATCAGTTTGTGATGTTTGTCCAGCGTCACTAGAGCGTAATGGCTTATAACAAGCAACAGGAAGTGTCTTTCCTATTGCTAGCCAGGCCAATTTCTGCCTCTCATGTGGATTACTGACTGGAATGAAGTTTATGCAGTCTGCTAGATTTGCCACCCACAGGACATACTGGTGTTTGCATGGGCTCCCGTTTTTACCAACCGTGCAGGTACATATCCCAAGAGTCATGTCCACTGTATAACTGACAAAGAACCAATGAGACAATTCATAAATATCTCAATACAACTGGAATTTTTGTTTTTTCAATCTGTAATAGATACATTCTAGACCTTCAACGGGTTGATCCACTAAGATATTAATGGAAATATTCCTAACAGCAGAGTAAGGACTTGCTCTTACTCTGCTATAAAAAACTCAATACCCTGCCAAGAAGGGAAATTACTAAAGGTACCCCACCCCCTGGACAATATCTTACTCATGTTTTGGTCTTCCTTATGCTAAATCAACATCCTTGAAATGCAGCATATGGATTAACTGCAGGAATTACATGTATCTCATATGTTATGCATGTTATGTCCCCATGTTTTATGTATTTTTGCTCCAAAGGGGAGGAGCCTAGAAACACTGCCCCCTCCCCCCCCCTCTGCACTGCTTCCCCTATCAAGATAATTTGAATCAGACAATGGGGGAAAGATAGGAAAATAATGCCCACCCACACATGCCCTCTTGTACCATCAGAGCATTATGCTATTGTGATGGCTAAGAAAAAACACTACTGACCTGTGACTGCTATCTGAAGAGCTTTCAACTTTGAATACATTATTGCCAAAGTTCTCTACAGTTGAGAGGTAGGCATCAAGATCTTTTTTATCAGGGACTTTAAACCCTGTGCTTCCGTCTTTCCCTTTGCCAAAGAAGCGATGTCTGTACACGCCATCAAAACTCCCATCAGCAATACGAAGGAGCTTATTCTTGTAGTGATCTTCTAGATCAATAGTCAGCTTGTCTAGAAGCCCAACAACATTGTACTCTTTGGTGCATTGCAGAATTACATCCTTAAGAACCAAAAACTGAGCCTCGGCAAAATTGTTGGTGTGGTTACCTCTAACAGGCAGTTCAGTTCTAAAGCATAGAGCAAAAGATTCTTTGTCATTGTATAGATTTTGCAAATAGCTGACTAGATTTGGGTATTTCTTGCAACAGCCATCATTCAAAAGTTCACTGAAGCAGTTCTCAAAATCTTGTTTTGTCTCGGCATATAAGGACCTCTTGAAAAGGGTGAGAAAATAGGGTCTATCTGCTTGGCTGATACTGTTCTTGCTCTCGTGAAGCCATCTCCAAAGTTGTTGGAGCATGTGGAAGATGTAAAGAAGTAAAACAGATGTTGGCCAAACAGACTTCAGAGCATTTCTTTCCTCTTTACAGTTGTCTGTAAGGATGACTTGGGGGCCTTGTTCCCGACCACGATCATTGAATGCATACTCTGGCAAACAGGACCAAAGCATTTCAAAGCCCTGTTTAAGTGTACACTCCTGCTCATCACTGGTGATCAAGATGCCAAGTGGAAGTGCTCCAGATACATTGTTTGTGCACATTAAAAACACTTTAAGATTGTGCTCTTCTGTATTAGAAGTAGCATCAACAAAAACCATCTCACCAGACTGCTGCACTTCCTTGTGTACACAGTTCATGAGAGGCGTTACAATAGCAATTATAAGAGGCGTATTATCACCTTCATGTATCTGGTAACAAGTAGTAGCTTCAGGGTTGTCTTTCTTGTATTGTTCAAGCCTTTCGGCAAGTCTTTCAAACATCATAACGCCCTGTCCACCATACCTATCCTTACCAAATTGCGTGTAGAGGTAACTAAAGTCCCTTTTTCTTGGCATAACTGCCCGATTGGCCTTTTTCCTGTGAAATTCCAATTCATCCTGACATGATTCTTTGAGTTCTTTCAAGTACTGTTGCCTTGCGGTTGCTGGTGTATGCTCACTTTCAAACAGCTTCAAAACCCTTTCTGTGCACTCAGGAGAAAGGTCACGGAAATTAGAGGTCTCCAGAGTTTCAAGTGAATGGTTGTGGTCCCACTCTATGTCCACAGAACAACATCCCTCGCTGTCTATTTTGACTATCATCTGAAAGGGGCAATCGGTGTTCTTTACTCTGGCAGATGGATTCAAGTACAATTTCTGCTGTGGATCTTTACTTGGACTCCAGTTGCGAGTGTTGTGTTGGCATCTATAGTAGTTTTGCAACACATAGCCACTTGCTGCTGCCTTCTTTGTCTTTAACTTCACTGAGATGCTGTTTCTCACTTCATATTCGGATATCCATTGCTCCAGGTTTTCTTTCGTTATATCTTCGGTCAAAAAGTGCACTTTGAACTTTTCTCCATTTCCTGAAATTGCCTTCAGGTAGTAAAATGAATCATCTGGAAGCGAAGCTAGAAAACTCTCCTTTGTAATTTGGGTCGATTCAAAAGATTTTCTTTTCGATTCGACTTCTTTTATGGCTGAAGATATTAGATCTTTGAGAAAATTGTCGGGTTTGTCCGCCATTTTGATTTGATAAAAATCGCGATGGTTTGTGGGAAAGCTAGTCACGCATTGCTCTAATTGTCACGCATGTCGTCGGAGAGAGTCGGAAATATCGGTTCCTTCTTGGCATCGACCTTTACGATGGCATCGACCGTCATGAGAAATGGCATCAACCGTTTTCAATGGCAACGACCGTTCCGAGAAATGGCATCGACCGTTTCAAATGGCAACGACCGTTTACGAAAGGGAAATTTGCGGCGCCGATGGCGCCAAAACTGACTCACATGGTTTACACGAGCTGGCCGCTACGCTGAGACAGGGTTTCACCCAGATGTCTCAAGATTTATCCAAGACTATTGCTGAGTCGTTCAAACAGTTTCAGTCAGACTTTGAAATACAATATGTTGACACGGAGGAAGAACAGGAGGCAAAATCTGCCGAGGATGACCACGAGGTCAGCGAAGAGCCCCCCACGAAGAAGAAGCGACATGACAAAACTACGAGCTTAGAAGAAGCTGTGACAAAGCTGGCTGACTCAACCGGGGCTCAAAATATGCCTTCTAATGAAGGAAAATTTGAGGTACTTAACAGCTTGAAACAAGAGCTGAAGAAAGAGGAGACGGGCCCAAGTGTAAACACAGAGCTGGCGAATGTAGTGAATGCCATGCTCAAAGAAGGGCTGCCTGAAGAGAAACTTCAGGAAAAGTTGAACAAGTATCACAGACCAGAGAACTGTGAATTCTTGACAAAAGTACGAGTCAATCAACCAGTATGGGACCACCTTACTCCAACAGTCCGGTCCCAAGATGTTAGACTGCAAAAGGTGCAGACATCCATCTTCAAAGGAATGTGCGCGTTGACAAATATGATCGACAAACTCCTTGAGCACTTGTCGTCACTCCCAGCGGGAAACGACCTTCTTCAAAAGTCAACAGATGCACTTACATTGTTCGCTAATGCAAACAATGAACTCAATCAAAGACGAAGGGAATTTATTAAACCGGATTTACACGAGGAATACAAACATCTTTGCTCCTCGTCGGTTCCGATCACTGACCAATTGTTTGGCAATGATCTCCCGAAACAAGTGAAAGAATTGACCGAAGTCAATCGAGTGGGAAAGAAAGTCTCCACACACAGTGGTCGATCAACGAACAAGCCTGATTATCACAGGCACAACTCCCGTGGAAAAACGACCACAAACATCCTCCGAACTTCAAGAGGAAGAAGGAGGGGAAGTCAAAATGAATCAGACTGCTAACAACGTTGAGGTAAGAAATGTGTCAGAGCAACCTATTAAAATTACAGGTGGAAGACTGAAACAATTTACCTCTCAGTGGCAATGTATAACCTCAGATCCTTTCATACTTAATAGTGTGAAAAATTATAAAATTGAGTTTGAAAATGGAGAGCCAATGCAGTTTATGCCACCAAAAGAAATAAATTTTACAAAACCAGAGCAGGAGGTCATTGACAATGAAATTGATAAACTGCTGACCAAAGGTGTGATTTCAGAAACCACACATTGCCCTGGTGAATATATTTCTACTATATTCATACGCCCTAAGAAAGATGGAGGATTTAGATTAATTCTAAATTTGAAGAATTTGAATGAACATGTGGAGTATCAACATTTTAAGATGGATACCTGTGACTTATTTTCAACATTGGGTTTTATCCTACATCCTGATAAGTTGGTCTTACAGCCAGTTCAAGTCCTTACATTTCTGGGATTTGTCTTGGATTCAGTTAATATGACTGTCTCCTTAACACAGGGAAAAATCCAGCGCATAAGGGAAAGATGCAAGAAAATGATGGAGCTTGTTGAGCTCCCAATCCAGGAACTAGCTAGCTTTATAGGGCTTTTAGTGTCAAGTTTTCCTGGAATCTTATGTGGACCACTGTATTATAGACAACTTGAGAGGGATAAAACTACAGCCTTAAGACAAAACTATGGCAATTATAATGCTCAAATGAGATTATCCCAAGAAAGCTTTTCAGAGATAAAGTGGTGGTATGATAACATACAGACAAATAACTACCCCATATTATTGCCTAATTCAAAGGTTGATGTAATAATTTACACCGATGCATCAACTAAAGGATGGGGAGCTGTCAAAGAGACAGAGAAAATAGGGGGTAGATGGTCAGAGGAAGAAGCAAAATATCACATTAATTGTCTGGAGCTGTTAGCTGCAATTTTTTGGACTTAAGGCATTTTGCAAAAATGAGCAAGGCATTCACGTTAAGATTTACTCTGATAACTCTACAACTGTGAACTATATTAATGCTATGGGAGGTGTACATTCTAGGGAATGTCACACTATTGCTAAAGATATTTGACAGTGGTGCATAGAAAAACAAATATGGTTAACAGCTGCTCATATCCCAGGGACCAAAAATGTTGAGGCAGATCAGGAATCACGCATTTTCTCAGACAACAAGGAATGGATGATAACAGATATCTGGGGGGAGCCCTCCATAGACCTCTTTGCATCCAGACTAAATCATCAGGTTCCATGCTATGTATCCTGGAAACCTGACCCAGGGGCAGCCTTTATTGATGCATTTTCTGTAACATGGGATAAACACTTGTTCTATGCTTTCCCTCCTTTCAGTTTAATTGCAAGATGCCTACAGAAAATACAAACCGATTGTGCAGAGGGATTGATGATAGTTCCAATGTGGCCAACCCAGAGTTGGTATCCCAAACTTCTTCGCATGTTAGTGGCTGCTCCAAGAGTGTTACCACAACAACGAACTGCCTTACAAATGCCGGGGATGCCACAAGAAGTCCACCCCCTATTCAGGAAAATGGTTCTGATTGCATACAGATTGTCCAGCAGTCCTATGAGACACAAGGAATTTCTCAAAAGGCAACCTCCATCATCTTACAGTCCTGGAGGAAAGGAACTACAAAGCAGTATTCATCTTACATCAAAAGATGGACTACATATTGTCATAAAAAACAGATTGATCCAGTTTCTGCCACTGTCCCCCAGGCACTAGATTTTTTAGTGGAGCTATTTGAGTCAGGCATCGGTTACAGTGGTATTAACACTGCAAGGTCTGCTCTATCCAGTGTCTTAAAGCCTGTGGACGGGATGACTTTTGGAGCACAAGAGAGTGTTAAGAGGTTCTTAAAAGGAGTTTACGAAGCAAGACCCTCCAACCCAAGATATCCTGAGACATGGGATGTGAGCAAGGTTCTGAACTATCTTAAGACAATCTCTATTACAGACTGCTCACTAAAGGATCTGACTTTAAAATTAGTCACTTTAATGTCATTAGTATCAGCTCAACGGGGGCAGACAATTCACTACTTGTCTTTGGAGGACATGGTTGTTTCAGAAACTTCTGTGACTTTTATTATCTCCAGGCCTATTAAACAGTCTAAGCCAGGGTCGAAACCCACTGTTGTTAAGTTTGAAGCTTACCCGGACAACCCTAACATTTGTGTTGTCACTACCTTGAAGGCATATCTTAATCGTACCTCTTCTCTACGTGGAGGTGCACAACAATTGTTTATTAGTCATTACAAGCCATTTAAACCAGTTTCCCGGGACACCATCAGTAGATGGGTCAAAGCTGTAATGCAAAAGTCAGGAATTGATGTAAACCTTTTCAAGCCCCACAGTACTAGGGCTGCTGCAACATCTAAGGCTTTGTTGAAATCTGTACCATTAGAGCACATCTTATCAGTTGCAGGATGGAGCTCATCTGACACTTTTGCAAAGTTTTATAGCAAGCCTGTTATCAACACAGATAGCTTTTCTAACGTTTTGTTACAAGAGTAAAGTTAATAAACTGTTTTTGACCAATATGACTTGCTTGGTTGGTCATTACTCTGTTCATGTGTGCAGTGGGCTTTGAAGTCTCACGTGAGCCCTCAGTGCGGTGACGGAATAGAATTGGAAAATTAAACGAGACTTACCTGTAAGTTGAAGTTTGATTGAAATTCTATCCGTCACCAAGCACTGAGGGATTACGTGCCCTCCCTTTTAAGGCCCTCCCATTTTGCTGGTCAGGGTTTTCTTTCTCCTGCACACATGGCAAGTGCTTTAAAAACTGAGTTCGCGCAGGCGCAATGCTATCTCACGTAACCCTCAGTGCTTGGTGACGGATAGAATTTCAATCAAACTTCAACTTACAGGTAAGTCTCGTTTAATTTTCCAATTTTACAGGATATTTGGACGCTTCGAACTCTGTAGCAGTCAATTCGATCGAGAGCAGTTGACTTTATTGATGCACTTTCCTGTAATAGGCGAGTGTTTGGGATGGAGAACGACGGATTTTGAAGAACTGTATGGCGACCTAGGTCAATAATCAATGACAAAAGAACTGGCTCGGGAAGTAAGTGGTTTTTATTTATCGAGTCCCTGTGAGGTTTGATGAATAGCAGAATCAGTACTGAATATGTCTCGATCGAGAGCAGACGGGACCATGAGCTCCTGATTGTTATATTTTAGAAATTTTACAGATTTCCATACAGTTTCTTATATTATTTGGACGCCATTATGGACGAAATGCGCGAGCGCGGCCGCCATCTTGTCCAATATTTCTGCTGATGGCTATAATGGTGCGGTGATGTGGAACAGCTTACCTACCAATCTGTGGCAAGCACAAACTATTGCTAGCTTTAAATCCGGCTGCAGGGGTTTCCTTTTCGATAACAAATAAGTTTATTAATCACACGGCATTCATGGAAAGCAGGCACTTCATCATTGTTTTTATTTTGCTGTTATTAGATTTAATTAATAGTAAATTAGTATCTTAATAATGTAATTAATGCAATTTTAGTAATTACTTTAAGTCCTGATGTTTTATCCGTGTATAAATAAAGTTAAATAAATAAATAATAAACAAATACATACCTCTCGCTTGACTTCATCCATGACGGCACCACACAAGATCAGTCGTGTTTGCCTATTTTTATTATAGTTTGCTTCACAATTTATTTTTCTGCACTCCAAATAAGTCTTACACTTTTTTTAATCACTTTTTCAAGAGTAGGTCTACATTTACTTTTTTTTCCATTTGGTCTTTGTAGTGTATTAACGGATTTAACACAAACAGTAAACAACACATTTGAAAGGAATCCAACACGTTGTTTTGATTATTAACATCGCAACACGAATACTCCGATATTCAAACAAGGGGGGTGGGGAGGGTAGACTTAAACATTCACAAACACTACAGTATTGTACCTCTAGCTGGTGGGATCTTAAGAGGCTTCAAAAATACTACTGGCTAGAGGTAAAGCTTGCATATTTAGTCGACTTTGCACAATATTTACTGTGGTTTGCTCCAAATTTTACTTTTCTGCACTCCAAATTAGTCTAACACTTCTTTGTATCATTTTTTCAAGAACATATTGACTTTTTTTTTATTTAGTCTTGTACCTCTAACTGCTAGAAGAAAGCAATTCTGCCATGCAATCATAGTTTATGAAACAGAAGTAGAAAACACGGTCATTATTACTCCTCGGAAAGCAGGAAGGTGAAATGGTAGACAATCGGGACAATAAATCTCTCATTGTAAAATAGGAAAACTGACTGCTGTACTGGACAGAGGCCCAGCGTAAAGCAAGCATCAGTTCCCGTTTTTTTTTTATACAATCACATAAATACTGCAAAGGCAGCAACAAGAAAAAATTACAATGTTGACAACAGACTCTGAATTACAGTTCTACGATCACTGGCGTAAGTTACAAATGTGTGCCTGCTACCAGTCAGGAGAAACCCTCTTTTTATCTGACGAGGAAACCTGAATCTTCCTGTATGCAGAGTCAGACACTGACCTTGAACCTCCAGGGAGGGAGGTTGAACTAAAGTATATAAATACAAACTGCAGAAAAATTATGCACCATCTACAATCACATTGAAATATATGCAATGAAAATTGGTGTAAATTAAAAGAAATGTATTGTAGGATACAAACAAATCAGCAGCGATGTCAGCTTAGAGGGATTTGCCCCAGTAAAATCCCGCCATCTTATTCCCATGAGTACATGACCTCTAAAAAAGTTTGAACTGTGAAAACTATAATTTGCTGTTATTCTTAGAACTGCAGCAAAAAGCACCATGTGTTTGTCACCTTAGCATTTTTTCTTCGTTGCTTATCAGCTGCATGCCAGTCAGAACCCTGATAGAAATCATACACACGCTTTTCAGTGAAAACAAAACAAAAAAAAATACCTCTATGACAAATCAAAAGGCATTGAAGAGACATGTATTCATTCAGTCATTAATTTATTAATTTGGTCCGGTAGTCAGCCAGTCAGCCAGTCAGCCAGTCAGCCAGTCAGCCAGTCAGCCAGTCAGCCAGTCAGCCAGTCAGCCAGTCAGCCAGTCAGCCAGTCAGCCAGTCAGCCAGTCAGCCAGTCAGCCAGTCAGCCAGTCAGCCAGTCAGCCAGTCAGCCAGTCAGCCAGTCAGCCAGTCAGCCAGTCAGCCAGTCAGCCAGTCAGCCAGTCAGCCAGTCAGCCAGTCAGCCAGTCAGCCAGTCAGCCAGTCAGCCAGTCAGCCAGTCAGCCAGTCAGCCAGTCAGCCAGTCAGCCAGTCAGCCAGTCAGCCAGTCAGCCAGTCAGCCAGTCAGCCAGTCAGCCAGTCAGCCAGTCAGCCAGTCAGCCAGTCAGCCAGTCAGCCAGTCAGCCAGTCAGCCAGTCAGCCAGTCAGCCAGTCAGCCAGTCAGCCAGTCAGCCAGTCAGCCAGTCAGCCAGTCAGCCAGTCAGCCAGTCAGCCAGTCAGCCAGTCAGCCAGTCAGCCAGTCAGCCAGTCAGCCAGTCAGCCAGTCAGCCAGTCAGCCAGTCAGCCAGTCAGCCAGTCAGCCAGTCAGCCAGTCAGCCAGTCAGCCAGTCAGCCAGTCAGCCAGTCAGCCAGTCAGCCAGTCAGCCAGTCAGCCAGTCAGCCAGTTAGCCAGTCAATAGGTTCGTGCGGGAGATATTTGCTGTAGGTATTGTCTTTTGGATCAGATCTGAAATAGGATATCGAAAACCACATATAACCCCCTTTTTTTAGACTAGCCACCAGTTCAATAGTGCTTTTATGTTTTATTTTATTCCATTTTTTCCAATTTTTGCAACAAAAAAAAAACAACAACAACGACAACAACAAAAAGAAAGTAAAGAGAATTACATAACCCTTACAATCCTACATCCCTCCACTTAACATTCCCTCTCGTAACCAGAGTTTATCTGAGGCGCCCCCCTGACTTTAGACTTACCTTTACCAACACCGTAGCTGTAATACACAACAAAGCTAGTTGTCGTTTCCAGTTCGTGTTCGTGCAGTAGCTCCTCGGCTGATTTTACTTTGGGCACAAGACTGAAAGTCTTAAAGATGACATGGTTCTAAGATACACGAAGCTGATACCAAGATAGAGGTAATTTTGGGGAAAATTACCCTCTAAAAATTGATTCGATTTGATTTTGCCGCACTTCTTGCTATATACTAACTGAGTTTGCGCGTCTGGATTGCGTTATTATCTCGCTTGTGATCCGCTTGACTTCGGTTTCCGGCCCAGGAATACGGCTCCCCAGAGATAAATCAGCGGAACCCGACCACTGTTGATAAACAGGAAAGAGGAGTTGAAAACTCTCTCTTACAAGTTATTGTTTATTTGCGTGACTTTAATTTAGCTTCATACGCCCGCGTGATTGATCGGTGCCATCGAGTCACGCTCATTCGACACATTCTCAAGTTTCACGCACAGTTTACTCTGAATGGAACGTTTCTCCGAAAGGATAGTTTCTATAATTCATGCAAATGTCCCAAATTTATGGGTTAGATCGAGTTTTCTTCCATAAATTGCACCATCCGCCATGTTGTTTAGGCAATTTTGCCGACTACGGTCGGGGTGTCTCCAAACCCAAGACCCAAGACCCAAGACCCAAGACCCAAGACCCAAGACCCAAGACCCAAGACCCAAGACCCAAGACCCAAGACCCAAGACCCAAGACCCAAGACCCAAAACGCTCTATTTGACGCTAAAACATTGAAATCGATGGGGTCTTCGTGTTGTAGTTTTGACCCAAGACTTGGAAATCAATTAAATGAAATGTGCTGAAACGCTTTTTTCGACACCAAAACAATGAAATCGACTAGGTCTTCGTTTCGTAGTTTTACCCGCCTCAAGCTACAAAACGAAGACTTTCGCCAAAACGCTCTATTTGACGCTAAAACATTGAAATCGATGGGGTCTTCGTGTTGTAGTTTTGCCCACCTAAAACTAAAAAAATGAAGATCCTCGTTAAAACGCTTTACTTGACGCTAAAACATTGAATTCGATGGGGGTCTTCGTCTTGGAGTTTTACCCGCCTCAAACTAAAAAAAGAAGACCCTCGCTGAAACGTTTTATTTGACGCTAAAACATTGAAATCAATGGGGTCTTCGTTTTGTAGTTTTACCCACCTCAAACTACAAAACGAAGACCCTCTCTTAAATGTCGGTGTCCATTTTGTAGAAATTGCGGCCTCAAACTACTACACGAATACGAAACAACTAGTTTCAGTTAAAGGGCTCTTGCATTACATAGGCCCAAAGGTTGACATCAAAAAATTATAATCTGGTTGTTGTTTTTCTTTAAAATCTCTATTAAACCCCACCTCGCTGTTAACCCCCTCCCCTCCCCTCTCTAATAAGCTACCCGTTTGGAAGTCGTTTTTTTGTAATAAGGTCCCCCTTTCTATTACCCCCCCCCCCCCCGCCCACCCCGTTTGGGGACATGAGATTTTGTAATTGGTCCAACTTATTCCTTATTACAAAATCCACTTCATGCGGCCCATTTGATTTGTTTTGAAACAAATATACATTCAAAGACATAATAATGTTGGCTGCTCCATATTAAATAATTCGTTCCATTTAAAGTTTCACCACAGTTGTTTGAGTTTGCACAAAACCATTTTAAGACGGAAACGGTGTTTTAAGATTTGAAATAAGCGCCCCCTCTCTAAGGCCTGAAATTAATTAAGCTCCCCTGGGGGCTTAGTAGAGCTTTTACTGTAATTCATCTTTAAACCGTTATTATTGACTGGTAGTAGTGATACACAACCATAATGTCGCACTTGGCAGCTGTCATTTAACAGTTTTATTTACCAACAGCAACGGAATAAGAATTTTACCATTGCAATGTGTTGGTTCTGTATTGGAAGAGCCTACCTAAATATTGCTTTCGAATTCAGACTTTAATTTTCAGAGTTGTAACAACCTTGAGCGACGGAGTTTATTGTTCGACAATTATTGTCGCAACAACGAATACAAAGTAGCGGTAAACATAAACGTGTGCCAAGATAACTTTGATGTACCTTTATGGAACAGAACAGGTTTGTAGAACGTACTGTAATGTTATCTTGGTCAGTTTATTTTCCGTCGTACACTAATTCTGAGTGTACATTTCGACAAACAATCCTTTCACCGATTTGTTGCTTGATATGTGAAAATCCATTAGTTCCATCCACTTATGCTCGCGATCAAGCCATATAACACGTTTACGCTCCATCGTTACCGGCTCAAGGTTAAGTTGGAAGCTAATGAAATAACTAAAATTCCATAAGTATATGTCATCTTACGGTTACCGCCCCGGGCCAGCCGGCACGAATATTAACTAGCTCAGTATAATAGCAAGAAAAACCGGCAAAACAACGAGAAACAACTCTTACGTTTAACTTTCGTGATAACAAGTTTAACCTATGAGGAATTCACTGCATGGGGTTGCTACATGTAGTGACAGTTAAATAAAACTCAAACAGCGATAGTTGATTCTACAACTAAATATGAAGCAGTCATGTCCCCATAATTCAATTTAACTATCAATACGAAGTTTACATGCCCTCGAAAGTAATCTGCGTATGTATAACTGGTTGAAAAAACTCGAGCCATTTTCTCATCCAATTAAAAGCAAGACCAAAACGCTAGTTACGTGCGCTAAGTTTTCTGCGTTTGGCGCCGTTTGCATGTAATTACTTCAAATTGTGATGGGTTCACTAGGCTGCCTTCGCTCATGATTTTACGACACTCAATTTAAAACTGTTGTAGGGCAATTGAGGCACAAGTACTAAAAACGTCCGTTCACAAACAGGAACGCAGTCTCACGTTTTATTCGAATGTCAGCCCAAACTCGCTTGTGAGATACTTCTTGTGTGAATTTCGAAGGCTATATTTAACATCATTAAGAATTTTCACGTAGTCAACCGAAAAAAAAAGAAATCTGTTGGTTAGACATTTCTTAGTCGTATGGTAGTATCTCACAGTCTCTTGACGTGAAAGTCGGCAATTTCTACAAAATGGACACCGGCATTTAAGAGAGGGTCTTCGTTATGTAGTTTGAGGCGGGTAAACTACAAAACGAAGACCCCATTGATTTCGATGTTTTAGCGTCAAATAAAAGGTTTCAGCGAGGGCCTTCGTTTTGTAGTTTCAGGCGGGTAAAACTGCAAAACGAAGACCCCATGGAATTCAGTGTTTTAGCGTCAAGTAAAGCGTTTTGGCGGGGATCTTCATTTTTTAGTTTGAGCCCGGGGCAAAACTACAACACGAAGACCCCATCTCTTTCAATGTTTTAGCGTCAAATAAAGCATTTTGGCGAAAGTCTTCGTTTTGTAGTTTGAGGCGGGTAAAACTACAAAACGGTCTTCAGGCTTCGGTCTTCGGTCTTCGGTTTGGAGACACACACTACGAAGCGTGGTCGTGACACTCGGTTCTAGTCTCAAAACGAAGAGGGGCCTCCTCTTCTATACCTTCAAGGGACTTCCGTAAGATTTAGGCACAACCCTCCTCATTGAGGCATCAGCGAAGGTCTGATAAGATGGTGTCTTTCCGTGATTATGAAATTTACTTACTCTTTCTTCTGCTGGTAAAGTTTCACGGGTCAGGTACGTGTGAAATTTATCCTCCCGTATAAAGGATTTTACTGTGTTTTTACCGTGTACCATTTTAAGCTTAGACACCAAAAACGCCGACCCTTTCTTTCTGACCATGATGTTTGTCAAAATGATTTCCGAACTCCAAGGTGGCTTTTAGCAGTTTTTGTATTTCAAATTTAAGATATGTTGTTGGGGTTTCAATCACGTGATAAATGAAGTCTGAATAACCATGATGCGATAGAAATCAAGAGCAAGGGATTCATGCTTCAAGTGTAACAATACCATACATTCAGAATATGACATCAAAATTGAAACTGAGAGGTGCAATATTTTTTTGACAAGTGTGAGTCGTGTTCTTAGCCATGAGAAAAGTTACTGCTTTGTCTGGTGGCTCTCCACTACAAACAAAATGGCTATGCAAACCCAGGAAAGAGTTGCCATCTGTACCTAAACTCTCTTCCTTGCCATCCATCACTCATCATTGAGAAGAGCTGTTAAAAATTTTTCCACTCATTATTGGTTCAAAGAATGACCTCAGCTGCTAGCTAATATAAGTTGAGCGTGAGTTTTCCTCCAGGCAGCAATCTTGTAAAGAAACTAAATAATGCACTTGGATGGATAATTGAGCATTATTTGCTCATTTACCTTCATGTATGATATGTCTACTGATTTGACCAGTTTTTAGCGTTATATACACATATGGTTGTGGTATCCCACACCGGTAGTCTTGGGCTACTTATTTTTGTTGTATATTTAGAAAAAGGAAGGTTTTACTAGGACCAAAATTTTTGAAATGCATGTGTATACATGTGGGCTTATAATATACACCCAGAGATTTACTCCAAGCTAAATTTGAAAAAAAATTGATTTGTAATAGACATATAGGTTGGATGGTTTTTCTCACAAACGAGAAATGAGCATTTGACCAATCTCAAGTTGAAGGTGAAATGTTTGACCAGTAAAAACAATAACATGGGTTTTTTTACCCTTGTGTTGTGGGGGCTTGCCAAAGTGAATGAAAGAGAATGTCAGTAATGTTTGTTGGTTGCCTACAACTGTAGAATTATGACTTTAGGGTTAAACACAAGAAGTCAGTGGTTTGTGTAAACAATTTAAATTAATTATTTAAGATAATGTCAGAGAAAACTGGATTTCATAAAAATTGGTGAAAATCACTCTGATTTCACCTCACGCAAACTGATCATAATCTCCATCAAAATCTTTGCTTTGATGAATTCCTGCCATCTACAATCCAAGAAACTAAAGAGTATTCTCCTCCAAAATGGTAAAAAAGACTTAAATTTCCAGGTTCTGACTCTGATAAGAAAGCATTACGGTCCACCTTTGTCATTTCATTTGCGCCTATGTGAATGACCAAAAATTGATGTTTCGGATTGGTACTAAAATTCCCATGGTATTAACAAACGTTTTTCAATCATTTAATTTATTCCTCGTTTTGTCCTTACTTTGTTCCCAGCAGTTACCGTGAATCCACTCTACTGATTTGGCTGTCTTATCATTCACTGACAGCATAAGGCGCAGTATGGATCAGGGTCTACTAACTGGAGCAGTTTTCATCGATTTGCGGAAAGTGTTCGACACAGTGGACCATGACCTATGGAGTCACTGGAAAAGAGCTTGGATGGTTTAGGGATTACCTAACCGATAGACGACAAGTGGTGACAGTCCAAAGTACTCGGTCAGACCCTTGTGATGTTGCTTTTGGTGTGCCGCAGATGATGCTGTTGTTTTTGCAGCCCACAAGGACATTAAAATCCTGGAGGAAACTTTGAATGCCGAACTAGATGAAGTGAATAAATGGACTCTCAGTAATTTTCTTTTTATCAACAAAAGGAAAACAGAATTTGTAATTTTTGGAACTGATGCTAGGCTTTCTAAAGCTACTGACACAGTAGTTATCAAAATAGGTGATTATGAAATTAATAGAGTTTATGATTTTAAGTATTTATGCATCGTTATTGACGATAGTCTTACTTGGAAAGACCATGTTCGTTACGCTATTTCTAAGGTTGGTAAAAGAGTTGGTGTCTTAGGGCGCCTCAGAAGGAATATCACTATACATGCAGCTTTCGAGATGTATAATTCATTAATTTTGCCCATTTTTGATTATTGCGACATTGTTTGGTCCAGCTGCAATAAAGCAGATATGGAAAGTCTTGAATCTTTGCAAAGGCGGGCCTCGAAAATTATAGTTATATCTAAATGTGGTATAACATCCACCGACTATCTTAAATTTCAGAGTTTAGAAGATCGCCGTAACGGTCATATTTTAGGTTTAGTGAAGAGGTGTTTAAATAATAATGCACCACAGTTTTTAAAGAATTATTTTAAGTTGAATAAGGAAGTTATTTCAAGAGAAACAAGAAGAAGTAATTTTATATACTTACCTGCAGTAAGAACTGAGATCGCAAAGAAAAGTTTTTATTATAATGGCTCAGTTGTGTATAATAATTATTTTGTAAATAAGAATTAATTTTAATTGTTATACCGTACTATTATTAACTTATAGTTACTTAGTTTCTTATTATTTATTTTGAACTTTTTATTAGTTTTAATCTAGGGCTCCTATTGATAACAGTCATACTTTTAAGTATTCTGAAGGGATTACCCTAGTTAAATAAAGGTTTGCTGCTACTAATGTTGCTCCATTTTCTGCATATAAAGCACACACAACCCACAATTCCTTACATGACTTAAAGTTTGCATGTACAATTTTTATAGACAAAAACTCGTAGGATGCTCAGATAAGACCATACAACTTTCCAAATGTAATGCATAGTTACACTTATTGTTGTTACTGCTCTCACTAAAAGTGCCTCTGGTGGACTCTATTTAAGCCCTTCTTCCTAAATATTATTCTTACACTTGTAACTAAAGGGCTGAGAATATTATGTTTATGGTTGTCTATTTTAGGGGCTGTGGATGTGCGTTTCACCCAGGAGCCTACTAATCCAAGCTACTTCAACAATGGCGGTGACGCCAAGCTGGTGTGGGACTACACCGATCCACAAAATAAGATTCAGTACATTATCTATAGTGTTCTGGTAGATGGTACATTTGTGAGAATGATGGCTAATGACAGTCGTGGTATCCAAGAACATCCTAACATTCCTCCATCTTACAAAGGAAGAGTGAAAATTGAAGGAAGAGCTACCCTGGTCATCAAGGACATTAAACCTGGAGACAATACCGAATTTGAATGTGGAATGTGGGGAAGCTTTTCAGGGAGTGCTAAAAGTACAGTTCAGCTTATTGTGGTAGGTATGCATTAAAGACATAACCACTGATAATCAAACATAGATCAAACTCATTCAACTCATGTCTCATATTTTCATATGCGAGGCTGAAAGTGGCTAGCTAACCCGACTATTGGGAACAATAAAGCTACTTTTACTTGGCATGCGACGTTCCAGAAAAGGACAAAATAAATTCTACTGTGTACTTTGTTGTAATTCTCATTGGAGAGAATTCATAGAGTTATTGCTTTATTCTCCTGGCACCAACTACTGGGTTGCTCTGTTATACATAGATGATTATTATTAATATGAATATTGAGATTTTCTCTCAGCAAAGCTGTCAATTAAAAATGGTCAGTCAAAACTAGAAACAATCTGGCTGGTTCTATGATTTTGCTAAATCAGTGAAGGACAATATTGCATGACCAATCACAAACAGCATGTGAAATTAATTTGGAGTGAAAAAACTGGCATTGTTTTTCAAGCCTTTTAAAGGGACTTGCTAAAGGGAATGAAAGTCGACATTACACCTTTGGCTGCTTTCTGAGGATTGTGATCTTCAAGGTTTACAGATGTAAGTTTAGTCAACAGAACGGTGACTTCCTCAAGTAAGTTCTGAGACTAAGGAGCCCGTCAATACCTGGATTTGATTTGTGCAATGGAGCAAAATTTTCTTAAAGTTATGGAAGCAATAAACCAACAAAGTCTATAATCCAAGCTCTTTATGCTCTTTTAAAGACGCTGAGCATGTAAACAGAAAATAATTCAATGATGATCAACTTGGCCAGGTAGGAATGCTGTTCTGAGAAAATGCAGTTATTCATTCAACAGCTGTAATTTTATTGCTGACTTTGGTTGCTCCACTGAGAAACTGGCTGAGTTCTGCAAAGAGCTCCAAGGGACTAAAAGTATTCAATTTCAATTTAGAGTATGAAACATTTTTAAGCTTTTCCATGTATAAAATGGAAGCGTAGTGTTCTTTGAAAGACTTTTTAATCTTCTCTCTGAGTGTTTTAACTTTCATTTTCCAACACAGTATCTTGGATGTCCAAACAACCTTAAGTACATGAAAACAAGTGTGATATTAAGACTCAGTATGTAACTTCTCGGTCATTTAACTGTGATTCAAAGTTGAAAACATTTGTGATATTTCAATACTCATGTACAATTTATTTCATTGTTTGCTTGAACGATTTTATTCACTTGTTGTGAAGAATCCAAACTGACTGTTTACTATACAATATAATAAAGTTCACATGGCAACCAGGTGAACAATCAGACATAGTTTGATGCTACTCGGGTTTAAAGATTTAATGAATGTAACCGAAGAAGTTACAATTCATAGACCCAACGTTTCGACACTCCTGCCTTGTGCCTTCATCAGGGGTGATCTAAACGCTGCAACAAGATGTCCTTTAACACGATCGCTAACTAGCAGCCTGTTTTTTCTGACGAGGAGTAAATGGGCGTCAGGAAGTAAGCCGCCATTATCACGATTTAAAGGAGCGTGGGTGGAGTTAATATGCCAGGCTTCCAAACAAAGGCGCTGGTGGTAACGCCGACTAGGGGTGATAATTTAAGACTTATCCCACCCAATTGTATGGTTAGTTAGGCAAGAGTGCTCCGACATTGTAATCAGTCAAAAATTCCTGCGAATTTGCGGATTTCATGAGAGATAAAACTCCTAACGCCTGGGAAGAATTAGTATCTTTCGACGTTGTTTCGCCCTTCACTAAAATCCCAGTTGATCTTGCCGTTAAGGTTGCGGAGGAGAGACTAAGAGAAGATGCTGCCCCAGGGCAAAGAACTTTTTGTCAGTGAAGGATATTATTCATCTGCTGTCTTTTTGCCTCAAAACCACGCAATTTGCATACAACGACACCTACTATCAACAGGTTTTTGGAACAGCTATGGGTTCGCCCGTCTCTGCTGTCATTGCCAACATGGTAATAGAAGAAGTGGAACAAAAGGCCTTAGCTAATTCACCGGTTAAACCCTTTTTCTGGAAAAGATATGTCGATGATGTTATTTCTACGGTATCCGGAAATGAAGCGGAGCGCTTCCTATCGCATTTGAATTCGGTAGAGCCGTCTATCCAATTCACCCCTGAGCGATAGGATAGACATCTGCCCTTTCTTGATTTAAATATGTCCTGAGGGGAACAGGGGAATTTAGAGACAAGTGTCTATCGTAAACCTACCCACACCGACAAGTACCTCGCTTTCGATTCTCACCAGCCTATTTTCCATAAAAAGTCTGCAGCCAAAACTTTACTCAGGAGGGCTGACTGTCTACCATCTTCACTCGATTCGAAGGCTGAGGAGAGAAAATATGTTTCTAATGTCCTAAAGGCGAATGGCAATACAAAAACTTTTCTCCGTAACTGCCAAGAACCAGTTACAACTAGTAGCACTTCTGATGAAAGAGAGCCAGCGACTGGTTTTGCTATTATTCCTTACATTCAGGGTGTTAGGGAACCCATCAAGAGAATTTTGAATAGCCACAACGTTAAATTTGCTCAAAAACCTTTTCAACGAACCGACGCCATTTATTCTATTCCTTGCAATGACTGTGACAACGAATACATCGGACAGACCAAAGTCAGTTTGGTACACGTTTGAAAGAGCATCAAAAAGCGGTTTTCTTTTGCAAAGAATAAAAATTTATCGTGATAATGGCGGTTTACTTCCTGACGCCCATTTCCACCTCGTCGGAAAAAAAACCAGCGAATTACATAGTGCATAATAGAAACAAAACAATAATTTGGTGGAAATGGCAACCCATGGTTACCTTAGATTGTCGTCAGACATAAGAGGTCTGAAAGTTTACGTATCTTTTTTAAAGCCCTAACAAGGTGGTACATTTAATTGTGTAGCAGAATACCTCAAATTTAGTTACAAGTTTGCGATTAATCCTAGGTCTGATTTTGTTTTTTTATTAAAAAAAAAAAACCATGACATTATTCCAAAGCAATTATCCTATGTCCGCCAAAGGCCGTGACTTATGCTTTTCATTAGAATATTTTAAAACTGATGCAAATTATGATTAGCTGACGTAGTGAAAGTTTCTTTCCTTTTTTGATATTTTTTTATGTATGTGCTGCATTTTATAATCTTATCTCTACAGCGTATGAAGTGGATGATTTTAAACCAAATCGCACTCTAATGTTATGGTGTGAAAATTTGTTGTTTCTCTCTTCTTACCTAGTTCCTGTCCAGTTTACAGAAGTGCCACAGAATGTAACAGTTAATACGTCAACTCCTCTGTTTTTGAGTTGTGATGCCTCGGGTTTTCCTGAACCTAAGATAAGATGGAAAAAATCTGGGATTAATTTGTCCCACAACAAACAGCTGAACATCCCTAGTAGTAAAAGGAAAGATGCAGGAGAATATGTTTGCATCGCAAGCAATGGAGTGAGACAGGAAAAGACAGTAAGAGTTTATGTCACTGTGCAATGTAAGTCTTTTTTCGGTATGTCATTAAAAGCTGCCACTGCAGCTGAATCAATGATACAGTCGAACCTACATTAAGCAGCACCATATTAAGCGGTCACCCTGTATTTAGTGGTCAGTTGTCAAAGTCCCCAATTTTTTTCTCCTTAATCGCTGTATTTTCACCTTTTTTTAGTTGTCACCTCTATTAAGTGGTCGTGGTCACCTTTTAGTGAGTAATTGTATTGTCTTCCACCTGTAATGAACGGTCGCATTAAGCGGAACCACTCAATCAAAACTAAGAATGACTTTTTGGGTAAAATTTAATCCATTTTTATCTCCCGAAATTAACGATAGAATAGGGTGGGGGCTAGGCTGCATGCGAGCGCTATCCTTGTAGTTAAGCCCCTGCATTTTCTTTAGTCAGGTTGGCTGGAAGGTGGACATTGAAAACCTAGTCCCCAGGTTTTTGCAGCCCCTCCTAGGCCTGCTGATTTGGACTTTCAACCACCCTTCAACCACAGGGTGTTCACGCGCTAGATAACGTAAATTGGCCACTGTAAAGAGTTAAAAAGCTGACGTATCTAGCGATAGCTCTTCGACAGAGCAAAGGGCTAACACTTGAAACTCTATGTAACTCACTTGAAAATACTAAATAACCCAACTTTTTACTTGAGTTTTGTAGTGCACACGAATCCAAATAAATGGGATTTTCTGAGTTATGCCCTCGATCGCACGTGCGCATTACTTTCTCTGTTCCCCCGATACTTACGTAATGGCTATTCATACCCTACCCTATTTTGGTCGGACAATCAAATTTTTCCGGCTTGATGAGTTATTGTTATTACTACTGTTTTTTTATAGGAATGGGCTTCGCTGCGCGTTCCCCGCGCTCTGCTATTGAATCAATGAAATTAATTAATAAACTTTCTGAGTTACTTTTTGTGAAGGCCTGAAATTAATTACGAACGGTTTTTAAGCCGCGAGTCAACCCATTTAATGACACAATTTTTCTACTAAAAACTCATTTCTAAACCAATATTTTGCTGGCATTTAAGGCAATTTAGGAGAGAGAGGGAAAAGAGATGATTAATAAGTTATTTACCGGCTTGAGGTCGTGACCCACATGTTTACTTAAAAATAATGCCCAGCCGGCAAAACGGCTGAAACAAAAAAGTTAAAGTTTGGATCGTTCAGTGCGACCAATGTTGCTGCGTATTTTTGCCTTGTTCTAAAGTGTAATACTGTGGCATATTTTTCCTGTTCTCATAACTTCATGTAGTAAAATGACACAGTGGAGGGATCATAAAGCTCATAAATATTCTGATTGATATGAAGTATCGCCAATTATTTATTAAATTGCTTATTGCATTGGTAGAATAGAATAGAATAGAATAGAAACTTTATTAAAGTGTCAAAAACCGTCTAGCCAGGGAACAAATCCCTTACTAATTTGGGGACACCAATTAGGGGAGAATATACAAACTAAAAAAAACTATATACAGTAGTAGGTAAAATATCTATAGTTAACTCATTAAGAGATTTATAGTAAAAATACACAGAAGTCAAAATGAACAAAGGCTACAGCCTGCGCAGCCATCATCTAAAAGTTCACTTATATTGAGTTGGCGTATCTTGCTTTTAAACGACGTTAGGGTTGTGACGTCCCTGATACTCTTGGGTAGTTTTGTCCATAGCCTAGGCCCTAAATATCTAATAGAGTGCTTGCCATAGGTGACTGTCTCATACCTAGGTATAGAGAAATCTGCTTGCCGCAGATTGTAATTACTATTTGGTTCTTTAAAGATGTTACTTATATATGCAGGGCACAGTTTATGCTTTACTTTATACATAAGGATGCACAGATCCTGTAAGCGACTATTTAGTAGTGTTGGCAGATCTGCCTTCTCTAATAGTTGTTCATAACTAGAATTATTATCCTTGAAAACCGCTCTAAGTCCTCTTTCTTGTAGTCTTTCAAGCTTTCGAGTGTCACTCGCTTTACAAAAATGCCACACTAGGTGACAGTACGTGAGGAATGGTAATATCGCGCTTTTGAATAATATTAACTTAGATTTCATAGGAATTAAATTACGTAGTCTCATTAGAACATCAATTCTCTGGCTGGCTTTTTTACAAATAGAGATTACATGCTCAGAGAAATTTAGCTTAGAATCTAACACTACTCCTAGAAGTATGATATTATCTTTAGTTTCAATCACAACATCATTCACGCAAATATTGCTGTCATTTTGAGTGAAGCCCAAGTTCAAAACTTGGTACTTTTTGAGGTTTCCCGCCAATAAGTTAGAATCGTACCACGTTGTTGCTAAGTTGGCACTATCCTTTAACTGGGAAGTCACAGCTGCCTGGTCTGCTCCTGCGTGGTAAATTTGATGGTCGTCGGCATACATAGACAAGTTCGCTGTTAGGCAGTAGGATAGGTCATTCTGGAAAACATTCCATAACAACGGGCCAAGCGCGGAACCCTGAGGACAGCCACGACTCACGAATCGGCTCGAACTAACATGACGGCCGATCTTTACTTGATATTTCCGTTCATTTAAATAGCTGTTTAAAAGTTGAATAGCGCTTTCCTGAAAACCGTACGCTTCAAGCTTGTTCAGAAGTAGTGGTGGGTGTAACGAGTCAAATGCCTTTGACATGTCAGTTGAAAGTATGCTCACAACCTGTTTTCGATCCCTCGCCAGTCTCCAATCTTCTACTAAATTGATCAATGTTGTTTCGCAGCTGTGAGCTTTGCGATAAGCGGATGAGTGTTGGTAAATGCGATTACCAAAGCCAGAGTTGATCTGCGCTCCAACCAACTTCTCAAGAACTTTACTTACACATGGTAAGAGAGTTATGGGCCGGTAGTTTTCCTTTGCATTCCTGTCATCCTTTTTGTATACTGGGGCCCAATGCCCATACTTCCATTCACTAGGCCATGCATTCTTGTTAATACAAGAATTGAACAAGGTGGTTAGTGGAGCGGATAATTCATTAGCACCTGTTTTTAAAGCCTTTGAAGGAATTCCATCAGTGCCGGTGGCTTTGTTTATGTTCAGCGAATCGAGAACAGCAAGGACTTGTCCCTGTGTAACCAATTCGATTTCGATGGTCTGAGTGGAATTCCTATTTTCATGTTGTATCCTCTGAACACAAGGATGGTCTCTAAAGTCCTCTATTGACTTTCTTTCAATCGCTGTACCGCCAATGCCATCCGCCAAGGTAGCAAAATGCTCAACCAATTCCTCAGCCACTTGTTGTTGATTCGTTATCATACTGCCGTTTATTTTTAAGTGGATGTCGTTTCTTTCAGTACAGCTCTTAGAGCCCAAAAATGGCTTGAAAGTTTTGAAGAACGCCTTGGGATTGATTTTCAAATCGTTTGACTTATTATACCAGTACTGTTTGATGGCGATTCTTCTTTGTTTAGTGGCCTCGTTTCTGGCTTTACGTCGTAATTCCCAATTTTCTGGCGTTTTGTCTTTCAAGTACTTGTCATTTGCTTTGCGTTTAGTTCTAATCGCACTTTTCCAATGAGACGTCATGTAGGGCACATCTTTATCACGCACACGCATTTTTTTCACAGGTGCCACTTCGTCCAATATATTGTTCATAAGTGCATTCCACACGTAAACTTGATCGTCGACGTCATCAAACAATTGTCCAACGTGCCATGGGGCAGAGGACAAAAGTTGTTTATAATGTTCAGGGTCAAAGTTCTTATAGCTCCTAAATGTGATGACCTTTGGTTTGTTGCGATTTATTTTCTGCTTCAGGACACCGTAAACAAGGTCGTGATCACTTAAGCAAGGATGGTAATTACCAGATAGCTGGAAGCTATCCGGTCTATTAGTCAGCAAAACATCTATTCTTGGTTTTCACGTGACGTCACGGCATATGCAAATTAGGCTTCCGCCATATTGGTGTCGCAAAAGCTTATTAGCATATGTCAAAATGCAGTGTTTTGGTGCATGATTCTTTAAAAGTATGTCGCGTGATTTGGACGAAATTTCTGAAAACATCAAAAAGGAAGAAAAAAAGGAAGATATTTGCAATATACCTTTAAGCGACTATGTTAAAAGACTAGAGCTACATGTTAAACAAAGGTATTTAGAAAAAATATCACTCGTGGGGATCGATCCCGCTACATTGATCGACGCAAAGTTAGATCCACAACGTTTACCACCCATAGAAGCTACAGATCTCCTGTGCTATTTGGTTATCGATACGAGTTATTACACAAAGAAACAGTTCAAAGCTTTCAAAAGCTTGGAGGCCTACAATCAGATGGTTTGGGGTTTTATTTCCAGTGTTGAAGGCAAAGTCATAGGTGAAAAATTCGTGGTGATCGGAAAGGTGAGACATTCTCAACGAATGAATGAGCGACCATTTGCAGTTTGGATTATTACTAATAAGGAGGGAACCGTGTTATCAGCCCACTGCCTTGGTTGTAAAGCTGGACTAGCTGAGACTTGTTCACATATTGCAAGTATTTTATTTCATATCGAAGCTTCAACGAGAACTAATGAAACGCTGGCATGTACTCAAGTAAAGTGCACGTGGTTGTTACCGACATATGTGAGTGAGGTTCCTTATGCAAGGGTCAAAGATATCAACTTCAAGTCGGCGAAAAAGTTGAAAGATAACTTAGATGCCTGTATTGAGGGACTATCAGCAAACTCTCCACCTTCCTTATCAGCACCTTGCACTTCAAAGAAAGCTAAGGTCTCGACAGAACGGGTTACATCTGGAGGAACTGAGCTTAAACATTTGCTTGCCAAAATAAATGAGTGCAAGTTCAAACCTGTTGCCTTAAGCTTGATTGAACCCTATTCTGAACAGTTTATCATGAAAAGTAGAAGTATCCCAACCATTTCTGACCTTTTTGATCCATGTAATTTTGACTTGTCATATCCAGAACTCCTAGAAAAGTGTGAAAATATTTGTAAGCGAATCACAGGTAGAATTAATTGAGCAAGACACCAGGGAACAGGCTAAAGGAAATGCATTTTTCAGGCACAGAGCTGGGCGCATTGGTGCATCTCTGAGTTGGGCAGTAGCTCATACTAACCCTGCTATACCATCACAATCCTTAATCAAGTCCATCTCATATCCTGATCTGTTCAAAGTTACTACTAAAGCAATCAGTCATGGCCGCAAGAATGAGAGTGCTGCAGTGAATGCTTATGCCAAGACTATGCTAGAGACTCACAGAGATCTGAAAGTTGAACAATGTGGCATGATAGTGGATAAACAGTACCCCTGGATAAATGCTACTCCAGATTTTTTGGTATCATGTTCATGCTGTGGGAATGGTTGTGGAGAAGTCAAATGCCCTTACAACATTGAAAACTGTGACCTTGAAAGTTATGTGGAAAAGAAGAATTCATGTCTTGAAAAGGTCAATGGAAAGGTACAGCTCAAGAGAAATCACCAGTACTTTTTTCAAGTACAGCAACAGTTGTTTATCACAGACTCTCAGTATTGTGACTTTGTTGTGTGCTCTTTTGACAATAACAATCAAACAAGGTTTTTCTTGGAGAGAATTTACAAGGACATTTCACACTGGGAATCAGTTCTTCCAAAACTCACCAAAGTGTGGAGATCTTGTATCCTACCTGAAATCTTAGGAAGATGGTACACTAGGAAGCATAAAATTGCTGCACCTGTACCAGCAGGTGATATAAGGCCTGTTTGCTACTGCAGAAAACCCAAACCAGAAGAAAGCACAGTGCCTTGTCAAAACCCCAAGTGCCCATTCATTGAGTTTCACCTCTCATGTTTAGGGATATCTGATCCCTTACCCAAAGTATGGTACTGTCCAAGCTGCCAGTTACTTCCAGAATGTAAGAAAGCCAAGAGAGTTACTAAGATCAAGCCTGATTGTCAAAAGAACCCTGATTTCGATGAAGCAATGAAATTACAGTCCATTTGTGTTTGCAAAGCTAAACCTGTTGTAGGGGAAAAGCTGCTGAAATGTCATAGTCAATGTCAGAGTGGGAAATTTTTCCATCTGAAATGTCTAAACTACAAGAGGATGCCCAATAACAGCAAGCTATATTGGGTCTGCAAAAATTGCAAAGTGAAGAAAAAACCTGCAGACAAGTCTTCATTAACTATCCCTACCACATGTTCTTCTTATACCACCAGTACTACATGTACTGTCAATAATCCATCAGCTTCAGTTGTGTCAGGAACTGAATATGAAAGTGACGAGGACATAGAAATACCCTGTGTGACTGAAAGCAGAACAGCTTCTGAATCTTTTGAAGATCTACTTGAAAATGAGTCAAATAAATACTGTACTGGAGATGAATATGAAAGTGATGAGGACTTAGAAATAATCTGTGTGACTAAAGGTGTAGCTAACAGAATTGCATCTTTTGGAGATCTAGATGAGCATGACTATGACATAATCTCATCTCCTGATGGCTGGTTGGATTGCAAAATAATACAGGCAGCACAAATATGTATCAAGAAAGTGAATCCTCTCATTGAGGGTTTTCAAAGACCAACTCTTGGAAGAGTAAGGAACTTTGACATAATGACCAGTGACTTTGTTCAAATCTTACACACGGGTAATTCACATTGGGTGTGCATTAGTTCTATTGGTTGCACATCAGGATGTGTTAATTTGTACGACAGTCTGTACAATGACATTATTGATGATGAAGTTGAGCAGCAAGTTAAAGATCTGCTACCAGATAACTTTGTTGGCATTGAAGTCGTACCAGTGCAGCAACAAATGAATGGCAGTGACTGTGGTGTTTTTGCTGTAGCATTTGCAACATGCCTTGTGTTTGAACTCAACCCTTCAGATTTTATGTTTGACATTCCAAGAATGAGACCACATTTACTTGAATGTTTGAGAGCTGGTGAAATCAAAGTTTTTTCCACATTTTTGAATACATTTTACACTAAAAATGTTGTTTTGTTGTTTCATGCTAATCTCAAGAGTAGCAGTCATTAAAAAAAAATCCAAGAAGAATAATGAACTCAAGCTATTTTAGGCTGTTGTGCTCAATAAACAGTCCTTACTGCCCCCTGCAAACATAATTCATATTTTAATTCATATAATTTCTGTAAATATATGAAATATCACAGCACAAATGAAATGTTGTCATTGTTGTCAATCCTTCTTGTAATGGAAGTATATTTTTTTAAATTACTTACACAGTGCTCATTCCCAGTCACTTGCTCTCTTTTCACGGGGTTATAATATTTCTTAAATTATAAACAGACTCTCCACCCCATCATATCATTTCATTAGCTACAATATATGACTATAATAGTACTGTATGAAGTATGGAGCTAATCAAATGGTACAATGGGTGGACACAGGTTTACAAGAGCTGAACATTCTTTAATAATTCTGTCAATAATTGGTACTTCATCCTGTCCATTGTCATTGTTCAAGAAATCAGTGGGAAGAGTGCTTTGTAGAATAGTATACTTGCGACGCAGCAAACCAATCACCCTCTCAACATGTATCCGTACACTTGCTAGAGCTCTTGTTTTTTCCAAATCAATAGGATCCAGCTGTTCCCTCCCTTTCGTGTAGGCTGGTATCATGAGTCTTGCCTGTTTGAGAGCAACACTTTCTGTGATTGTGAAACCCCGGTCTGCCATAACCATGTCACCTGGCAAAAGTTTTTCAAGAATGCCACAGTTTTCTGTCAAGAACTTATCAGAGGTACGTCCTCCCCATGCCTCTGACACAAAGGAAATAGCTCCTTGGGGAGAAATACCAATCAGTACTTTGATAGTATTGTGATGCTTGTAGGATGAAAATGTCTGAGCTCGAGCTAACAAGTTTGTAGGCTTATCAATAAAAATCTCAAAACAGTCAATAACAACAGTGACTTTGGTTCCAAAGGCTTGTTGGAAGCAAAGAGGCATTGTCTTCCATAGCTGGTGTCTTTCAGGCCAGTAAATAAGTGGGGACAAATGCTGATCCATCACTGGTAACCATGATGCAAATATTCTTGATATTGTTGTCACAGATACTTGAAAACGATAGGCTAAGTCTTGATAAGGCATATTCAGTCTCAGTTTCATCAACACGATAATCATTTCCTGGAAAAGGCTAAGTTTTTGGGTTCTTCGTTTGATGTGGGGTGACACAAAGTCAAGGACAGTCATTAGGATATCCATTGAAGGCAGTCCAGAATAAAAGCGAACTTTTTCATCAGAATCAAAAAAATCTCGATCAATTGGCTCATATGATTCTTTGAAAAGGTATTCAAACTCTTCAGTTTGAGTCATAGCTTCAGATACATCAACTTGGGTTTGAGTTGAACTGTCAACGAGAGTTGAGCAAGTGTGGTCTTGAAATGCGCAATCGTGATCAAAAATATCATCAGAAGAATCAATTTCCTTGGAAGATCCTTCTTTAGGATCACTGAAATCCACATCACGGACGGGAAGGTCACTGACATCGATTTTCTTTCGTTTCTCAGCTGCCTCGCGTTCTTGACGCTCGAGTGATCTTTTGCGGCGTTCCTTCGCTCGTTTAGCTCTTGCCTCTGTTGATACTTTGTCTTCCCGAGATTCAAAGTAGGAACCCAGTCGACGTTGTACTTATCCCAGGGTTTTGCAGATTGCCCTGACACGAAATGTCGTCCACAGACTCTTTCATTACTGAGGACATCCTTCGAAGTGATGTCGTCGCGGCTAATGGCGGCGATCCATCTTTCTCTTCGTTCTCTGCTTAGCTCTTCTGCTTTTTCTCCTTGGTTAGTGACTACTACTGGAATCCTATAAAACCCTATACCTTTCGTCTTTCCACTATTATGAAAACAATCAACCATAATACAATGAACTATGATGAAAAATATTCTAAAGCTTTGATAACACGCGAACAGTGTTTGAATTATACGACACCAATATGGCGGCGTAGCAACCGTTGTCAAGGTATAGGTCACGTGGGTGAAAACCAAGAATTAAACTCTCTGTTATAATTATTCCACGCTTTTCTATTCTTGTTGGCTTAGTAATTAGACATTCAAAACCTTGTTCAACTTCCAAATCGAGAAGCAGTTTACCTTCAGGTTTGTCAGGGCGAAGTCTGTTCAGATTTAGGTCGCCAGTAACTACAACAAAATTTCCGTTCAAGCTTGCCCAGTTACAGACATAACTGAGTTCGCTTTCCAACAGTGTTTGATATTCGCCACACAGAGCTCTCGGGGGACGATAAATACCAACAATTACCATATTGTCCATATCTGTTTTGATTTCGAAGGCAATTATTTCCAGTGTCTTAAAGGATTTATCAGGTTTAAGCTGTGTCCTGACTAGCGATTGAGATATTAAAGCCATAATTCCACCGCCGCCCTTTTTCCTATCATTTCGGTAGAGGGAGTAGTTCGGAACTTTGAACTGAGCGTTGGGATAGCTCGCGTCGATCTTGGTCTCACTTACGAACATTATGTGGGCGTTGATTTTCTTGATTACTTCGTTCAGTTCTTCAAATTTATTTTGGATGCTGTTAATGTTCAAGTGGGCAATTAAGAAATCCTTATTGTGATGTTTCCTAAAGAGTTCTAGCTGATCGTTTTCAGAAGTAATTTCTGTGACATCTCTGTAAAGAAACTGCTCGAAGGCCGTATTTTGAGTTGTTTCCGCTTGATACTCCTCGGCTGGAATTAGTGTATCACCTTCAGAAACTTCTTCAAAGAAGGAGTCCGTTAGTGGCGGTAGAGCACAAGCTGGACAGGTCCGATCAATATCAGGCTGGTCTAAGTAGTACTGGAAAATAGTCCGGATTGGCCAGACAGTGACTTTGAAGTGTCTTTCTGATGGTGTTCCTACACCAACACTCTCTTGGTACAAACCTGAAGGAAGTGAAATAAACAGAGTCAGAGCCAGAGAAAACAAAGTACAAGTGCCACTCAGGGGTGATCAAGATTTTGGTCATTACAAGTGCATTGCTGCCAATGGACTTATTCCATCTAATGGGAAATTAATAAGGATAAATCAGATAAGTAAATAAAAAAGATCAGTGTATTTTGATAAGAAGAAAAGGTCTGAATTTTGCCCATTATCACTGTTTCAGGTGTATTAGAAGTAAAAGCCAAATTTTCTTACTAAGCACTCGACAAGGTAACTCATTCCCTTTGAACAACTCATTCGATAATTTAAAGTATAATAAGTGCGGATAATTTGCGAGACCCATAGGTGTGTGGAAAAATTTAAGCTTATGTTCAGCCATCGAGTAAGAGATTTATCATTCTACAATTTTTTCATTTTCTAACAATTTGACCGCTTAGATTTCGACGTTCACCCTATGTGGCCTTATCTGAGCGTTCCGTTCGCAATTTTTCCCCTCTATAACAGCATTAGACCTTCACATATTTTTCACGTTCGTTACCTCAATGAGGCATACTGAAAGGCCCATTAGTGGAATTATGCCAGATATAGTCAGCCTGATCTCTTAGTGGAAAATGCACCCATAATTTATAAAAAAAGGATATACAGTAAACTGTCGACACCTTGCCCTTTTTGACATCCTCCCATGCGTGCATCCACAGGAAACTTCCTCCACCATGGACTCTTCATTGTTCCTCTTTTTATTAGGCTCTTGGTTGAATTTATATGGTAGCTACATGTAAATTAAATTAAATTAAACAACTTATTCGTTTCGTGGTTTGGAGAAAAATACCAACTACACGGTGAAACTGTTTTCCAGAAATTTCATATTCGAGGGAGATCCTACAGTAAGGACAATTAAGACCAAGTTTGAAGGTGAGGAATCACAAGTGATTTCGAGACTGAGCACTTTGCACCAATCATTTTGCTGCAAACGTAGATTTGTCCCAGTTTTAACAATGTTATCTGCTTGCCACTTTATAAGATTCTTGACTTTAGGTGTTTGTCTCCCCCTTAGCGAATTTCCTTCCCCTTTCTAACAGTTATTTGAGAGGCACCTACGTTTGAAGAAGTATAATACTAAATAAACCACAGATGAACATAGGTGAGAACAGTAGACAACCTACGCGGCTACATTCCGTAAAGTGTCATACCGAGTATTGTTTGCCTTTTTTTTTTTTTTCATTTTTTGATGTTCACGTTTCATAACCTATTGGTGTAAACAAACAACGACAACGGCCGCTAGATATTTGGTTGGATAAAGTTTTCCCAAACTCCTACCGGCTATGTTCGGAACACCTAATAACCAACTTCTCTTTTGACAGTGAGACGATTTTCACACATCATTCATTTCATGAAACTCTCTTAATATGCTAATATTATGGTAAAATCTCGTCAAACAGTTTGTGGACGGCCTCGAAGAGTCCTCCGTATATTTTCTTTAAGATGAGAAAAGTAAGAGCGCAAAAAACAGAGTTTGAGTGAAAGAAGTCAAGCTGTAAGCTGTAACCTGATAAAATAAGATAAATTATGACGCATGAAGAAAGTTTGAGATAGCTATTTAAAAGGCCAAACCACGAAATTATACCTCCTGCTTATAACTAAGGTGGATGGATATCGTTTTCTTAAATACTGACCAGCTATACTCAAAGTGCTTAAAAAGAATAAAACCTCCATGGGTCCCATAGCCATCAGGATTTGTTACTAATTTATTGACATTTTGTGCGCACTTCTGGAGACTTTCTTCGAAAAACCTTCCATATTTTTACACATGTAGTACTTCTTGTGTTAACGCTAAGTTTGTTTGTAACGATTTTGTTTCAAAACTATGTCACAGACTTACAAATCAGCAGTTCAAGAGCCAATTCCAGCCGGTAATACCGTCAGTAAAAATTATACTCCTCATTATAAATTATATTGTCTATCGAAGGAAAATGGCGGCGTTTTAAAATTCCCATAGCTTGTTTTCATTTCGCAGGGATAACCCCAAACCAAAACAATTTAGGTTGCCATTTTCAGGAGAATTTTTTTCGAATCTCATCCGGCACAAATCTCACTTAACCAAAAAAGTATTATGGTAACAAGTATGAATTTATTAACTGAAGCTGAGCAGCCGTAACATGCCTACGAAGTTCGTCGCACCTGTTATCGCTTTAGCGCTTCTTGTCATCGCCTCCTCAGTTGGCAATCTCCCTGGAGAAAAAAAGCCTGTTGTCTCAACGGAAAAACCCGCGTCAGCTTATGTTTGCAGAAGAAGAGTCGTAGCCCTGGACAATCAAATGGCTTGGGAAGCGGAGCATGTGCACTCAGTTTTACGCTGTGTCATTGCCGAGTGCATATACTAAGTCATGCGCAATGTCAAACTTTGAAAAGCAGAAAATATTTGCACGCAAAGCGAGTTCCTTTCTGTAATTACGTGCCACAGACGAATGAAGACTTGCAACGTCGTCTATGCATTGGTCCTTCATTTGATCATATGTAAGTAGCAATTAAATGCGAGTAGCGGTCAGTGTATCATTCAAATTCACCTTGTAAATGTAGACTTGTCTTAGGCTACAACAAGTTATAAGAAATTTCAATGTTCGTGTTTTTGACATCAATCTAGGAGCTCCAGATGTGGTCGAAATAGACGAACTGCCAGGTGAAACAACAGACGATACAATTACCCTAAAGTGGAAGGAGCCAGAAAGTAATGGAAAAGTTATCACCATGTATACAGTGTACCAAAGAGTAGTGACTGATGGGAAAGTGGGACAGTGGACAGAAATAAAGAAAATCAGAGATGTTTCTGTGAGAGAATTGAAAATAGCGTTGGAGAGAGGAAAGGTGTATTAGTTTGCCATTAATACAACTAATGAGCTTGGTGAAAGCCTGAAACAAGAGAAAGCAAATATCCAGCAAGTCAAGGCAGAAGGAAGTATGTTAAAAAAAATATTATTATTTTCCCCTTTCAAAGGTTTATCCTTTTCTTTTCTTAGTTTTCATGCCCTCTCCGTCTCATCAATATCGAGGCATTTACGAGTGAATTCTTCACTTGAAGAAACCTAAATCAATGCGAAAAATTTCACTTAAGTCGCAGTTGATATTTGTGCGCCAACCAGAGGCCTATTGGCTGATGTACGAGAAGTTGTTTTGCAATGTATTTTACTACATTTCAGTTAACGAGTTAATGAAATAATAATAATTAAACGGCAGCAGTTACACTCACAGCCGATGGCTGTGTGAATAATATCAAATTCAGAAATTACAGTCCTAGAGAGGACCTATTTATAATGACGGGGAAGCGACCCTTGACATGCAAACGCATTGCAAAGAGACAGAGCCATCCATCAGGCGTAAACAGGGGAGTTGGACTCCGGGGTCGCTACGTTGATCACTGTATCTACACTAATTTTTCCACTAGAGAGGAACTCTATTGTTTTTAACCACTGTCATTTACTTTCATTCAGCTCTAAAATAGAGTTTTTATCCCCACAGACGGCTTTGAAAGCGCAACAAAATGTAAGAATAACAAAGAAATTGTTAAATGACTTAAAGTTCACAAAGCAACCACGTGCATAATCAGACATGGTTTAGTGCTACTCTGGTTTCAACTAACAATTGGTTCATGCTTCAGCGTGTGTTCATCGAGATATGAAGCACGCGGGAAGTTTGGAGAGCACGAAAGATGTGTAGGAGTTGCTCGAGGCGTAGCCGAGAGCAACTCTAGCTTCTTGAGTGCTCTCCAAACTTCCCAAGTGCTTCATATCTAGATGAACACGCAGCTGACGTATGAAGCAATTGTTTTATAACATTTTCAAATTTTTTTCTCAAAGGGATTTGTTTGCTGACGTCATGAGTGTGCCCAATATGAATATGAAGCACGCCCACGCAATTGAATTTGATTAGACAAATTTACTAGCTATGTTATAAGATTTAATGAATGAAGTTACAACTAGTAATACTCCTGATGAGAAGGAACCAGCGACTGGTTTTGCCGTTATTCCTTACATTCATGGTGTTACGGAACCCATCAAGAGAATTTTGAATAGCCACAACGTTTATGTTGCTCAAAAACCTTTTCAGACCTTAGGGCATATTTTTGCCAAACCTAAGGATCCTATCACAAATGAACAACTAACCGACGGTTTTTATTCTATTCCGTTCAATGGCTGTTACCACAAGTATATCGGACAGACCAAATGTCACTTTCGTACACGTTTAAAAGAGCATCAGAGAGCGGTCTCCTTTTGTGAAAAAGAAAATTCAGCTTTGTCGGAGCACACATGCCTAATTAACCATACAATTGGGTGGAATAATTCTAAAATTATCACCTCTTATCGATGTTACCACCAGCGCCTTTGTTTGGAAGCCTGACATATCAACTCTGCCCACGCTCCGTTAAATCGCGATGATGGCAGCTTACTGCCGGACGTATATTTACACCTCCTCAGAAATAAGGGCAGCTAATTAGTGAGCGTGTAAAAGGACCTCTTTGTGCAAAGATTAGATCACCCCTCATAGACACTAGACAGGAGTGTTGAAACGGTGGGTCTATGAATTGTAACTTCTCGGTTACTTTCAGTCCATTTTACAGTTACGTGCTTGGTTGCCAAGCCTTTGAACAGGAGTGAAGCTGAAGATGACCTTGCTATGATAAAAAACCATGCTGCTTTTGAAATGTAAATGACTTTGTTATCATGCTAACTAGGTACTGGTCTTTATCACAACATGGTCAACTTCAGCCTGATCCCAAATCAAAGGCTTGGCAACTAAGTACACAGCTGTAAAATGGGCTATGCAATAAATCTTTAAACCAGAGTGGCATTAAATCATGTCAAATTGTTAAATGTTTACACGTTTTCTTCTGAGAACGGACTTTCTGTAATTGTATTCCGTATCTGTTTAATTAACAACTTATTCCTGTGAGTGATTTATTTCCAGGTTTTTGTTTTTGTCGTTGTTGTTGTTTTTAGTCAATTAAACAAATCTTACTTTTAGAAATTATAATAGAAAGAGTAGCACCTTACTTTTCCTTCGTACCTAACCAATGAGACTTAGTTTTTCGGTCATGAGCCTAAGCTATGTAATAAGAGCAGTTTATCGACCAGGATCAGTGTAAATGTTGTTTGAATGTTACTTGATCAAGGTTTGTAAAATGAATCATTTTAGGTCCTGAGGAATGTAACTGCCCATCAAACAACGTCTTGTTGGCCATTGGGGTTCTTGCCTTCACAGTCCTTCTTCTAATTATTTACATAATCTGGCTACATAAGCAAGGTAGGTAAAAAATCATAATCTGTGTTAGAGGGTTTGGCTGAAAGATTCACTTTTACACAAAAGCAAATTTTGACCCACATCCCCGTCATTTGTCTTTTTTTTCTTTCGTTCTTTTTCAGGCGCTGTAGGGAAACAGAGGTAAGAATTTGCTGACACATTGTGTCGATGTAATGTGCCAGATATGGTTTTACCTTAGCACAAAATTCTACTTAAAGCTGATGATATTCTCAGCTTTTTATAAATATTCGTATGCGATAGACTGGAAAGCAGTATCATACTATCGGGGGAGTCTGGGAAGGAACCATGGCGGACGGACGTGTTCTTCGCGCTCTGTGATTCCTTAGTTGAGAAGAGTCATACCAGGCCATTTAAGTTCACCCAAATGTAACCAGAAATGTCTTTTTCTTAACATCGACACAACCAGGTAATTAAAACAATTGTTGCTCGCTGCTTATTCTCATGTCAAAACGCTACGAACGCTCGTCAAGTTCAAGCTCCGCCGACAGGCCAACTCCGAAACGAAACAAACAGAAGAGCGAAGAAATGGAAAGAAACCAGGAGACCGCCTCGCTCAGCTCTACGGAAATACTCCTTGATAAATTAAGTGTCATAGAATCTCGTATGGAAGACAATTTCTCCAATCTACACACACAGATCTCAGAGCTTACGTGTGAATTTAAACACGAAATCAATGTCGTCAAATCAACACTGAATGAATTAGAGAAATCCGTGAACCTCGCGTGGGCAAGCATCGAGGACCTACAGCAAGAGTCAAAAGCCTTAAAAGATTCAAAAAGCACTCACCGAAAAATGATGGACGAGCAGTCTGCGGAAATCGAAAGCCTAAAAGCTGATCTGGAAAAGCTCCAAGCCGAGAACGAGAAGCTTAAGCCCGCTTTGAAAGAAGCACAGGAGAACCTCGTCGCTCTTGAGAACTATACGAGACGAGAAAACTTGCGTTTCATGAATATCCCCGAAAGTCGAGGCGAAAATTGCCAGAATATCATCTATGATGTTCTAGAAAATGATCTTAAAATGAACATCCAGCATATACGTTTTCATGCCGTCCACCGAGTGGGCAAGCCACAAAGCAATGGAGCTACTCCTGCTCGCCCTCGTCCGATTATCGCTAGGTTTGCTGTGAGAGAAGATAGGGATGCTGTATTCAATGTTAAAAACCGGATCAAGTCCTCAGCCAGACACAGTGAGGCATACATTACCCAAGACTTTGCTCGAGAAATCCAGAAAGAAAGGAAAACCCTTATACAATCCATGTTTGCTGCTAAACAAGCTGGCCGCGTCGCGAAGGTAGTCAACAGATCTCTCTTTATTGATAACAATGTTTTTAACATCTCGAATATTCCAGTTGAATATCAAGTAGCTTCTACTTAATTTTGTTATCTTATTGAAGACATTCAAAGTCGACAAGAAACCTGGAAAACTGTGCCGGGTTAGTGACTCTATCTCATCGAGCTAAGTATCCAAATTTCCTTTTTGATATTCAGCGTAAACTGAGTGTACAACAAATATTTAATTTAGTGAAAAGAAAGAAAAGGAATGAAAACTTGAAATTTAAAGATTCCTCTTCAGTCGCTAAACTGCTACATTATTACAGAATCTTATTTCAATTAAAATCTCAACATAAGCGTTATATGAAATAACTACGTATTGCAGAAATAAAGTAGTTGCTTCTCTTTGGAGTATGAGGCAGTAATTGAAGTAAATTTAATTTTCTGCCCTCTGGAAGAAAGAGAAATACGCACACCATATTATGTTGCTAGACATTTCTATTTTCCTACCTGAACCATTTCATTTTAGTTCTTTTTCTTCTGCAAGCGCTAATTTTTGCTGTTGCATCAATTCTTTCTTAGATCATTCACCGCGACCTTGCGGCCCGTCATGTGTTAGTTGGACAAAAGGAAACGTGTAAAGTGACAGACTTCGGAATGGCCAGAGATGTGCAGCAGGAAAATATTTATGAAAGAAAGACTAAGGTAATGAAGAAAGAGGAAAGTTGGGGGCGGTACCACATATCGTTCAGTTTAGTGATCTTTCACAATTATTGTTGTTGTTATGCTGATATATTCCTGATTTTGATCATGAAATCTTGGATGGGACCCTAATGAAAAAACTAGCCATGCGTATACGAGTACAATTTTAAATATCACTGTCTTTGACCAGTCGCTTCCTATAATTTTTGAGCTGTTTCACAAAGTGATATTTAAAATCTTTAGGGTCGTCTTCCCTTAAGTGGACAGCTTATGAGGCCTTGTTGTATGGTAAATATACCACCAAAAGTGACATGTAAGTATACCCGATTACTACCCTTAGCAATTTTCCAATAAGTTTTATCAATTTTAATCAGGACATGAATTCTTTGTCAAAGAATACATATATTTTAGTTGTTGTATATAATTTTAATGTCTTCAGTCATCTAATTTATATTTGTTTGATTTGTCATTCTACAGATGGAGTTATGGAAATTTATGAGGATATGTTTGTTTGTTTTGTTTGTTGTTGTTGTTGTTGTTTTTTGCTGCATATTTACAAGGTATCGTGTTCAGTTAGACAAACGCAATGAGCTTCCCCATGCAACCTTAAACTCCATCAAGTGACTCAGATGGTGTTTCAGTGGAGGTCATTGTTTCGTCACATTCATATTTCGATGGTCTTGTGGTTCTATCAGGCGGTTCACCTTACCCACGAATGGATGGATACAGGATGCCCAAACCACAACACGTCGATGAAAAATTGTAAGCTTTCTTTGTTGACTCGTTCTTCCTTATCGTACAAGGAAACGTTCTTTAAATATTTAATAAATCATTTGAACAATACCAGGTATCAGATCATGATGAAATGCTGGAAGAATGATCCAGATGCAAGACCAACTTTCACTGAATTGAAAAATCAGCTTAACGACTTGGAAACCCTACACAAGGTCAGAATTTTGATCAACATGAAAATTTCTTTTCACGAAGGACCGACTGGCTTAGGCTCAGCTTATTAGGGTTAAACTTAACAGCATTGAACCTAGATAGCGTAATAATATGTACCCAATTTTACGTTGTTTGGATCGTATCTTCTTGTTATGTCACTGAAGCTAGCACTCCACGAAAAACAGCGAAGAAGCGAACTAGAATGTCTCAATGACAATTGACACTTTGTGGTTATTTAAAAGATCATAGGATGATTGCAAAACTGCATTGAGACGCACAAATAGAAGCAGACGACGACGCTATAAAACACTTCCTCCATGAATTTGTTTTGGTGTGAAAAGCTGACGACTTGTGAGGATAACCGCTAATCACGCAGGAGGAACACTTTTTTAATGATGCTGATTATTAAATTACTTTTCTCAACATGACAATGTACGACAAGCAGTTGTATGCAAACGTCGAGGATTTAATGGTGTAGTTAGATACACGTCCACAGTGCACGACTGGCTAACATTTTGAACACTTCTCCCACACAAGTTTCAGGGATTAATCATCTTTGCCTTACACGCTTACTTGGTAGAAATAGACATGTTGCGTTAAGCAATTAATCTCGAACTTTGTGTTCAATTTATTTTATATTCTTAAACGTTGAAACGCTTTTATAAGTTTACCGATAAAGAATACTCTCATTTTTCTCTTTAACAAATTAAGCGCTAAGACGTATGCTCGACACAAACGTTTGAATTCAGTTTATTTTCTGGCTCAATTCTGAAAGGCAGGAAAGCGCGGAAATAAATTCCAATTTACTACAATTTACCAGATTGATGAGATCTCTCTCTGAGTGCCATAGCTGAGTACAATTTTAACAAATTGCTAAAAACCCGCTTGTTTGCAGGAAAGCTATAATGCGCATAAATTGCTTTCCCTAAGACCGCCTATACCTGCGATACCAACTCGAAATACTTTTACACTGAAAGTATCAGTAAAATTAACGGTATTCTAATCAAAATTATACTTGGCACATTACTTCTGCAAGAAAGTTTATTATTTGGCCTTAAAGCCCGATAGTTCGCGCACTAGATACTATTACTCAATGAATCTGGTGTTAGGTACGTGTTCAGGTCTTTCTGTCTTGGACACGCTAATGTAATAACTTTGATTTTTTTTTTATAATAAAAGTGTTGAAAATTTCGGAGTTGACTCTGTCTACATGATTATGCCGTAAACAAGATCACATCTTTCACTTCACGACATTGATCTATTATATCTTGACCCATCTCTCTAGATCTATTTTTCGAAGGAAGGAAAAAACCAAACTAACGTTACCTGGGCGTAAAAGAGCTTCCGGGAGAGTAAAATATCACTTGTACGTGTTTCAACAGACTTACATCGAAGAGACCATGTTCTCCTGTCACCCTCATGATCAGTTGAGGTTACGAGTCCATCAATCTTACATAATTATAAACTAGGTTACCTCTTGGTCGAAACCCTTCTTTCCTCAGCTGCACTACATAATTGCACTAAAAACAGTACCTAATATGAAAGCAACGCTTTTTCAGTCTGGAGAAGACGTTGCTTGAGAAATGATCTTAACGTTCAAGTGAAGGAGAGTTACATTACTTTGCCTCTGGGAGCAAAATAATGCTCCAGCACAAAGAGGAGAGTGAAGGGGTGGGCTTCTTAGCTTTGCAAAATGAATTCACTAAGATTTTTATATATAGTTTTCTTGAAGGTTTTTGCTGAGAGGGAGATGAGTTTTATGCTGACATTTCAACAAATGTTGTCAAATACAAGGTCCGGTAGGAGTAGAAGAAACTAAAAGTTTTGGAAGAGCAGAAGTGGTGGTTGAAAGGAAAAATGAGTGAATTTCTTTAAGAGGATATCATAGATCACGAGTCCAGCCCTCATGCAAAGACTTTGTCTTTGGTGAGCTAAGTTGTAGTCTGTGGTGGGATTAAGTAAGTTTACAAAGGATAATTACTGTACTGCATTTCGGAGTCGCTCCTTGGTAAGGATATTACATGTTGTTTGATAAGGCACTTGGGTTTGTAGGAGTATCTGAGTTTTCTTTCTGCAGGTTAAATCATACCTTAACAGCTGTGTTAAGCAGTTAAAAACCGATATTCTCTCGCAAATTATCCAATCACAATGAGAACCCTAAAGAGGGCCTCTAACCTCTTCTCTGGCACGTCTATGGGGGTGTCGCTTAACTTCCGAGATTTACGCTGCTGGTCTTGAGTAACTTAAATAGATTGCGGTTCTCTCGAGATAAGACATAAACAACTAACAAAATAATCGGTAACCGCTGCAGCCATCAAATGGTTGGCATTCAGCTTTAGATAAAGATAGAAACTATCAAAATTCCCTTAGTACAAATTGATTTAAGTTCTCCTCTTATTTCGCTTTACAGTTCATTCTACTTTCTGTTTGATCAAACCCTAACCCCAACCCAAAGGCTACACGAAGCAGAAAAAAATACTCTTAATGAATAAAGGGGGTACGTTTCTAAAGAAACTGTGGTGCTGCGTCGGTGGGAGAGAATAACAAGGTAATTTGGGGACCTACGCCAATCGTTTCTTAGGTTTTATCGAACACCAATTTTTAAGTCAATACAACGGCCCCAAACCTGAACTCTGAGGTCGCTACATCAACGGCTTAAGCTGCCAGAGATGAGCTGACTCAATTAACAACTGCTATTTATTCCTTTCGCCCGGCTCTGAAATATACCCAGGAAATTCCTGACACTTCTTTGGCTTTTCTAGACATCAAACTTTCAGTTGAAGGCAACGGTCTATCCACAAGGGTTTACTATAAACCTACAGACTCACATGGTTACCTGTTGTATTCATCTTCGCATCCATTACAAGTCAAGAATTCCATTCCTTTTTCGCAGTTTCTCAGACTTCGTCGTTCATGTAGTTACGACTCTGATTTTTCCAACAAATTAGAGGCAATGAAAGATAGACTGAGACGAGGGTATCCATCTTCTGCTGTTTGCTACTCGCGAGGCAATACAGCAGTCTCTGGCATTCAGCTGTTTGACCTTGTGTTTAGGCACACTGTGAGAAGACCTCTTAAGTCGCTTAAAAAGAAGTTATTATTTAGCAATACTGTCTGTTAATCTTTTGCCGTATGTCTCAGATTTCGCACTAAGCTTTTTAGAGCGTGTGAGTTAGCTAAAGCTAATCTTAGTTCGACTCAGAAATCTACGTCAGGAGAATTTGTTGTACTGGATAACATATTTTTTTTCTAATAGTGTTAAACACCCGTAAATCGAAATGCATGTTCCTCAGTACCGTTCTATCTAGTCGGTAAGTGCACATGTAGTAACGTGTATACACAATCTGAAACGTGTACATATGGACACTGATGATAAGCAACGCAAGTAGAAATGTGTTTCCGTAAAGGATGTTGTGGATGGAAAAGGTATGTCTTAATGTAAACAACATTTTCAATGAAATTGTCGCCAGAGAAAGAAACATTTATGACTGACTTGATTTCGGGATGCATCAAGTCGTTTTCATTAATAAGCTTTAATCAAATGTCCTGAAATATGAACAAAAAACATACTGGAAAAAAATGATGAAATCTACGATGAACATATCCTCACGGCGGTACAATAGATGCCAATGCATGAGAAAAAGAATATTTGCCGGAATTCCACGCAAAATTAAAGCGCGCTTTTATTAAAGCCCTTTATGAAGTTAAAAACCCAGCAAGCCAAATTGTAGCGGTGTTTCGGAAAAGTCAGCAAAGCAGGACATTGCAATTTGTTTTCTTTTTTTTTTATTTTCTTATTTTTTTAAAATTTTTTTTACTTTAATTACAGCTACATCACGGCTACAGGAAATAACTTACAGTACAGTTACATCTATAGCTACATTACTAACGTTTTTTGTTTTTTACAAATACGTACGTTACAGTGCAATACAATATCTAAAACAATACTGTAAAAGAAAAGAAAAGAAAAAAAGAAAAAAAAAACGTTTACAGTGTACAGAGTGCACTACTTACAATTTATAGAAAAAAGGTAGTTTAAAAGAAAACAAAAAAGTGCAGGAAAAAAGGATACAAACATCAAATTATATGTAAACAGAATTAAAGAAAACACTAAGTAAATGCGTGTTGTGCTTGTTTTATGCATGGTTTTTCTTTATAATAATGATTTATGCATTATAATGTGAGAAGAAGAGGGGGAAGTTTTTTATTTCCGGAGAGATGTTGCGCATTCTGCATATCCATACAAAATATCTAGCGACCGAAAAAAGGAAATTTAGTTTCTTGTTTTTGTGTGGCTTAAGCCCTAGTACTATAACTGGCGATAGATTGAAAATTTCCGCGAAAGATTCTCCAAGGTTAATTATCCATTGTTTAAGACCTTGCCAGAAACGGTTGGATATATCACAAGTCCAAATAGGTGGATGAGAGTCTCTTTATCACTTTTACAAAAAGTGCACTCCTCATTGTCCCTGAGGTTTACCTTGGTAAGAAAAGTGTTGGTGGCTAGTCTTCTGTGCAGTAGCTTAAATTGAAAAACAATCAATTTTGTGATTTTTGTGCTTATCAATAAAGGGCAAAATTACTGAGCGCTGATTGGTTGAGAGAGAGGGCATTTTTTTCTTAATCGAGGGCATTTTTAGTAATCAAGAGAGGGCATGATTACCTGTTAATGATTGGCTAATCCGTTGCATTGCTAATCCGTTGCTTCCCAGATAAAAATAGACTGCGCGCGTGATTTTCCTTCGTATAAAATTTGCCCTTTATTGATAAACAAGTAATCCCATGAGACCTCGTACTATTAAGGATTAATTGCACTTGAGTTTTCAAAATTTTCCAAATTGCCCTCGTCGCTTCGCGACTCGGGCAATTTTGGAAAATTTTGAAAACTCTCGTGCAATTAATCCTTAATAGTACTTGGCCTCATGTGATTACCTATACATAGAAAAGGAGTTATGTAAACTGCCTTCCAGTCGACATTATCTGGTGTTTCGAGCATGCATTCTGTTGCCTATTTTCTTCGGGCCTCAAATGGGTTCTTTTGTTTTTTGCTCGTCAGAATTTTATATGTTAGTCTGTTTGGTTTTGTCGTATTTAGGAAGGTGTCGAAGGTAGGCAATTTGTTTTCTTCTTGAAGTGTCGATTAAAAATGTTTGTGATTATTCATAATGTTGCACAGCTTAGTAATAAATTTTTATACTGGGCACCAAAGTTTGCTTATGGGATTTTTTAGTTCTTCTGTCCATTTTGATCTTGTTGGGCGACTGTTATGAGTATCGCAACTTTTACTCTGCGCATGTAAGACAAGAGATCGTGATGAGTTTCAGAGCGGGTATAGTGCCTGATGTTATGTGCGTGCTCTGAAATGGTGGAGGTCCGCGTCATAGCGCGTCCAATGTCTCTGTTATGCTTCTTCCTGTATGTAGGTCCTCCAGGCTTGGCGATGTTAACTTTTTCGCATTTACAGGGGAGCCTTTAGAACATTCTGTCTACTTAAGTTATTCGAACCAATAACGTCTTTTCGTAGCTCTAAGCGGACAAGTGCCTGAGTCTTTTTCTAAAAGACACTGCGCGCGCCTTGATGTTGTAATGAAGGCGACATTAATAAACCTTTTCTTTTTTTCTTCTTCTTTAAACGGTTTTGCAGTCGGTACACAACGATCGAAGATACTAAAAAGGCCGAGCAGAATGGAACTTGCTTGGTTATTGGTCTAACCGTGAGAAATGAAATCGAAATGAGTTCCAGTTACTTGCAGCAACAATCAGCCAATGTTCATTGTATAAACTCCACAGTGAGAAAAGAGAGCGCTTTTGGTCGCTAATTTTAATTTTTTCTTCTGAATGTGTCCGAAACGGAGTGATTACACCGACATGTGCTGAATTTTTTCGATTAGCCATAAAGTCTTAATTTCCCAACGTCTCACTCGAAATGCTGATGGTTCTGACAAAGCCCTATACGAGCGCTGATTAAAAGAATTGGCTTTGCTTCTACACCTTAATAAACAACTTATTACGCGTCTTCATAAAACACACAGGGACGTGCACCACTCATGGATTACATTTACATTACAGCTTCACTTAATGAAACGATGTTTTAAATTTGTTAAATTATAATAATGATGAGTCATCTTAGACTTGAAATGATCATCAATGTAATCATATAACAGCTGCATATTACTCATAGAGGGTCACTTTAGTATTCATATAATTTTAGAACACGGCTTAAAAGATCCGTGCGCTATACATTAGCTATAAATAGATACTGGGTTCCAAAGGAGGAACAGATTTATCAGCGATGCGTAAGGTCCAGATAATTCCTTAATACTTTGGGATTAAGATTTAAGATTTAATCATAAAAATGTGCATTTAATGCTCTTACCAAAACCATATTCAGTCTGACAGTGTAACGTAAGAATTGCTTTGCAATTGAGAAATACTGAGTTTCGTTCAGTTAATCAGTACTTGTGTAAGCCGGAATTGAGATAGGTAGATCTTCATCGTGTTCTTACAGTCATTTATATCACAGATAATCAAAACGAGAAAGGATGGAAAGAAAAGCTTGCTCGTTGAGAAGGTGACAACGAAAGGAAACAGAATTTTGATATAAATGGTTAGTAAATATGTAAAGGTACCTTTCAGCCTATCGAGACAGATTTGTACAAAACTGCAAGCATGGTAAATCTTTCACACGGGTGTCGTAAGTGCTATGTCTTTTATTTATTCATTTCATTTATTCTGAAGTGTAGATATGTCCCAAAAGTGTTGTCTAATGGAAGATTTTGTTTAAAATCATACATTCTCAAAATTTTGAACACAGACCCACGCAATGTTCTGGCCTTGAATTTTAGTAAACAGCGATTCAAGCACGCTGAATCTACTACGCGGTCTCGTACATGTATGACAGTCGTTCTTTTTTCTCTTCTGAGCGGAAAAATTGCAATTCTTTGAATAAAGATTTGGTCTTAAGATATTTCTTAGTCTTTTTTGCGTTGTCAAAGTTTTCGGGTAGAATACGATTACCTGGTAAACCCAACACACTAAGTTGTAATTTCCTTTTTTTTTTGTCCGTAACCTGTATCTACATGTTTTGTTATAGAGGAACTGGTTCTTACTCAGTTAGCTGTTTGTATAGCGTATTTACTCGAGAAGCTAGAGTTACTCTCAGCTACTCCTCGAGCAACTCGTATGCTTCTCTCGTGCTCTCCAAACTTCCCACTTCATGTTTTTTAGGTGTCGACGTTTTTGAAATCGAGTGTATACAATAAGACTGCGTACATGAAAATTTTAAGGCCGTTTAACATAATTGAGTACTGTTGTGAAAGACTGTCGCCAGACAACACTGATCATGTAACTTTCTTTGAAGTTATTATTTGAGAATTAATGAATCATTTCCCAACATTACCATTTTAATAAGCATGATGCTCTGTAAATCGAAATTTCCCCGACACAACATATTAGCAGAGAAAGAGAATCAGCTAGGAATTCAAATGTGCATTTATCAATTTACACCAGACGCACATTTCCCGGTAGCGATGAAATGCCCAAGTGGTGTTACAGTTTTACATCTTGAGTTATTTCTTGTTCACTTTGTAGACCCACCTTCTACACAAAGTGTAGCCACATCAGCCGGTAAGTCTTGGGTTGGTCAGATGGTGACTTTAAAATGACGGTCTGATGGAAGAGAAATAAGCGGGGTCAGAGTTAGAGAAAACAAAGTGCAAGTGACGTTCAGAGACGATCAAGATTTGGGTGATTACAAGTGTATTGCTACAAATGGACTGAGTCCCTATGTCGACAGTATAATAAAAATAGCACAGATAAGTAAGATTCAGTTGTTGCTTCATTTCCCAGGGGATAAAAACCAGAAATTACTCAAATTTCAAAACCACTTTTTGAAACCT
>NC_089317.1:13844159-13934159 GCF_036669915.1 Pocillopora verrucosa
CTTTCCCAACACCGTAGCTGTAATACGTAACAAAGTTAGTTGCTGTTTCCACTTCGTGCTCGTGCAGTAGCTTCTCGGCTGATTTTACACCGGGCACAAAAGTAAAAGTCTGAGTTGTTTTTAGATAACATGGTTCCAATGTTCATGAAGAAGCTGATACCAAGATAGTGGTAATCTTGAGGAAAATTACTCTCTAAAAAATTTATTTGTTTCGATTTTCCTGCACTTCTTGCTATGTACTGACTGAGTTTGCGAGTCTGGATTGCGTTATTATTTCACTTGTGATCCGCTTGACTTCCGTTTCCGGCCCCAGGACTATGGGTACTCTTGTGCATCGTCACAGGGGATAGATCAGCGGAACCCTATCTTAATTATATTAAGTAGCCCTTTGAAAAAAATCCATCCACGGTTAAAAAACAAGAAAGAGGAGTTAAAAACTGTCCATTACAAGTAATTTTTCATTTGAGTGACTTTCATTTAGCTTCATACGCGCGCGTGATCGATATCGACGCCATCGGTATCTCTCTCATTCGACACATTGCAAGTTTCACGCATAGTTTACATTTGTTTACATTGGAACATTTCTCCGCGAGGAAGATTTTTTACAAGTCATACAAATGTCACCAGTTTTAAGCATTAATCGAGTTTTCCTTCATAAATCGCACCATCCACCATGTTGTTTAGGCAATTTTGCCGACTGGGGCCGACAATTTTACGAGGATGATCGTGACACTTGGTCCCAGTCTCAAAACGAAGAAGGGCCTTCTCCTCTATCCCTTCAAAGTGACTTCCGCAAGATTTTGGCACAACCTTCTTCACTGAAGCATCAGCAAAGGTCTGATACGATGGTGCCTTTCCGTGCTTATGAAATTTCTTTCCTCTTTCTTCTGCTGGTAAAGTTCCACGGGTCAGGTAAGTCGGAAATGTATTCTCCCGTTCAAAGGAATTTTACAGTGTTTTTTACCAAGTGCTATTTTAAGCTTAGACACCGGAAACGGCGACCCTTCATTTTTGAAAGTGATGTTCGACCGAATGATTTCCGAACTGTAAGATGGCTTTCAACAGTTTTTGTATTTAAAAATTTCGATATGATGTGGAATTTCAATCACGTGATAAATGAAGTCTGAATAACTATGATGCGATAGAAATCAAAGGATTTTATGTTTCGAGTGTAACAATACCATACGATCAGAATTTAAGATCAAAACTGAAACTGAGAAGTGCACTATTTTCTTGATTAGTGTGGGTCGTCTTCTTAGCCATGAGAAAAGCTACTACTTTGTCAGGTGGCTTTCCACTACAAACATGATGGCTATGCAAACCTGGGAAAGAGTTGCCATCTGTGCATAAACTCTCTCCCTTGCCATCCATCACTCATTATTGGTTCAAATAATAACCTCTCCAAGGATAATTATATAGCAAGATGCGGCGGTCGGGCGAGTAGGAACGAGGAGGATTCAAAGATTTCCCAAGCAATTTATTGTAAATGCAAACCAACAGCAACACAACAGGCAAATTGCACAGAAAAGGTTCTTGAAAATACGAGGACGTAAAAGACTAAAACCTGTTTGAAATGACAAAACGAAAAATTGTGCTGAAGATAACGATAAACTGGATGTGACGTATGGTCACACGACTGAAATAAAAAAAAAAATTACTCGACGCGTTGCACAAGCGATTCGAGTGAACGATAACGTGTACGGCTGAAAACGATAAAAATGCTACAGTAAAACCGCGTGTGACGACTACGACTAAACAACAAGAGGATTCTACATACAAGTGTGCAAGGTTAGAGCGAATCTAAGAAAATTAAATGGAACGGAAAAACTATAATTGGCGAACAAATAATTGCAACCTAAGTGGCAAATTATGAAATTCAAACCATAGCTAGAGCGAAACATTACGAACGAAACGTGAGAGCAAAACTAGAAAATATAGCCCAACAACAAGAGTTATATATTGAACAGAGGTTGTTTTGCAATAAAGTGATTGAAATGATGAAAACTGTACGATTATTTTGCAAACAACGATTGAAGCGGACACGTTTTGGAACAAACGCGTCTTCAATTTTAATAACAGATGAAAATAAAACCAAATGCCAGTGAACAAGAGAACGAATTTGCCTGATTCCTAGCTCCGGAAAAGGAAACGCAAAAACGGGATAAAAACAAAATACAATGAAGTCATTGTTAACAGTGAAACAAAATAATAACCTAACGAATTTGCGAGGTTTATACGCTAGACAACAAGGTAACCGACTAAAAGCGATTCGGTAATTAACTAGGTCAAGCACGTGTTGTCGCGTACCCAATGCAGCGGACACGGGGTGTTGTGCACTGGAGTTCGGGGAGTGTCAACCACAGTGTAAGAATAGACAACACAAGTTGCTTCAAAAACATTTAATGCTATCGTCTGACTATCATACACATGCAGTGAAAACTAAAAAAGGGGAAACTGCAATGTATAAGATTAAAAGTGGGCTGAGGCTAATTGCAAAAAAAGCGAAATCGAAAAGAAAAGGAAACTAAATACAATAAGCTGGAACTTACGTCTGATCCTGTCTTTAAGGGCTTAGAGAAGATGTGACGTTACGTAACTGGAACAGTCTTATGTAAAACAAAACTCGATACTTAAGGGGCGTACCGCTACAAGGGTATAATTCACGTGGACAATTGTAACTGGTTTATTAGAAATGCTAGTCAAGTGGGTAATTGAAACTGTGAGCAATAATACGCAAGGAAAATTGGGGCGTAAACTCGACAAAGAAACAAGACAGGACGTTTTTCCTACTCTAAATCATAACAAAGCGATTACGTAATCGAAGTCTTCTTCGAATGTTCATTACACATGTACATAATGTAGCAAACAGCATAAACAATCCTACCTTACCAGGAGCAGTTTTCTAGCTCTCTAGCCTTCTCTCAAGCGAACAGTTCACTACGTCAGCACAACTCAAATAAACTACAACCGAAGTTTCTCCTATCGACATTCGAGGGCGTTGTGAAACCACGTACAAGGGCGCCTTAAAACTACATGGATGCTTCAAGTACACGTTCAACTGTAAAGGCATTCCTAAGTGATATAATAAGCTTGCTAAATCTTACCGGAAAATTCCTAATAACAAAACGAAAGAGTGAAAACTACGCACTCCTAAATATTTAGTTACCCAGAGAAATTATATGACTAGTGACCGTCACAATTGCTGCCAGCTAAGTTGACTGTGACTTTTTCGCCAGGTAACAATCATGTAAAGATACTACATAATATTGGATGGATAATTGAGCATTATTCTCTCTCGTACCGAAATGTATGATTTGTCTACTTGATCAGTTGTCAGTTATAAAAATGGAGTAAAATAGCAAATGACGCGACAGTAGCAGAGGAGTGAAAAAGTGAGGGACTACAGCACTGTTTACTATCGTGCTATGTTTTACCTATTGAATGCCTCGAACAAGCTAGGCGCAGTTAAGTGTGTCACTGGTGTAATTAACATGTTTTAACCTCCTCTGTGATTTATAACGGTACAGAGCCACAGCAACATAGAATCTATTTGTTTTATTCACCATTTTATTCACAGAATTTATAACAGAATTCGAAAGCACCTTAGCGATGATACTGAAACAATTATTCGCTGAAGGCGAAGGAAAGATCGATGAATGATATTCACTTCATCTTCGGCAAATATTTTTAATTCTTATTCATCAGCATGTAATTTTCTCTTGTAAGAGCAATGGAACACGCTAAATATGCCTTGATTATACACTGTGGAGCAGGGCAAGAATAAGGACAGAAGTGATGCGTGTGATCTTTGATTTTTTTTCAAATTTTTAGGCATGCATTTTTTAGCAGAGAACTTTAGAGCCCACAGGAATTTGTTCTGGTCATCAGGAACACTTAAATAGTTTCGTTTCTGTTGTTTTCTTCTTTCATGTACATCTTATTTTATGGGTAGGATACTCAGATAAGACCATACAACTTTTCAAAAAAATTAGAAACCGAAAGACTAGAAAATGAAATGAGTGGAATAATAAATCCCTCTTTCAATGGTTTAACGTAGGTATGTGTGGACATTTCGACTTTCCATTTCCCACCTCAACAAGTTCTTCAAAAAAATTCTTCAGGTATACTACTTCTAAATTTTGGAATTTCACCACTTTACACATTTTGGAAATGAAAGAAAGTGGAGTTTTTCAAAAATGATTTTCAAAAGGCACAAATAGTTACAAATTACTGATGCTGAACCTTATTTCTTCGCAAAAGAAAGCATATTTTGAGCTGATTGCTATCAGTGAAAACCAATGTAGTGCATATTTACACTTATTGTTGTTATTGTTTACACTAAAGTGCCTCTGTGGTGGACTCTATTTAAGCCCTTCCTCCTAAATATTATCCTCACATATGTAACTAAAGGGCTGAGAATATAATGCTTATGGTTGTCTATTTTAGGGGGTGTGGATGTGCTTTTCATCCAGGAACCTTCTAATCCAAGCTACTTCAATAATGGAAGTGATGCCAAGCTGGTGTGGGACTATGTTGATCCACATAATAACATTCAGAACATTATTTATAGTGTGCTGGTAGATGGTACATTTGTCAGAATGATGGTTGATGGCAGTCATGGTGTCCAAGAGCATCTTGCAATTCCTCCATCTTACAAAGGAAGAGTTAAAATTGAAGGAAGAGCTACCCTGGTTGTCAAGAACATCAACCCTGGAGACAATACCAAATTTAAATGTGAATTGATTGGAAGCTTTTTGTACTTGGTACAAAGTACAGCTCAGCTTATTGTGGCAGGTACGTATAACAGACATAACCATGAATAATCAAACATAAATCAAATGCATTTTTAAAACTCATGTCTCTCATATTTTTTAGATCTGGAGAAAGTAAACAGAAGCATCAATTTGCGCAAAATTGGCATACAACACCACACTCCTAAAAGGAGAAAATATATTCTACCATTTCCTTTGCTGTTTTTTATCAGAAAGAAATCAAAGAGTTATTGCTTTATTCACCACTAGGTTGCTCTGTTATTTATAGATAGTTATTATTAATATGAATACTGAGATTTTCTCTAAGCAAAGCTGTCACTTAAAAGTGTTTCGTCAAAAGTAGAAACAATCCGACTGGTTGTACGATTTTGCTAAATCAATGAAGGAAAATATGGAATGAGCAATCAGCATCAGTATGTCAAATTAATATGTTGTGAAAAAATGGCATTGCTTTTCAAGTCTTTTAAAGGGACTTGCCAAAGGGAATGAAAGTCGGCATAATGCCATTTGCTGCTCTCTGAGGATTATGATCTTCAAAGTTTACCGATGTAAGTTTAGTCAACAGAATGGTGACTTCCTCAAGTAATTTCTGAAACTGAGGCAGGATTTGAGACTTGGAAAATTTGCGCATGGAGAGAAACTTTCTCAAGTTATGGTTGCAGTAAACCAACAAAGTCTATAATCCGAGCTCTTTAAGCTCTTTGAAAGACGCTGAGCATGCAAACAGAACAAAATTCAATGATGATAAACGTGGCAAGTTAGGAATGCTGTTCTTAGCAGATACTGTTATTCATGGAGGTCAGTTCAACAGCTCTAACTGAGAAACTGGCTGAATTCCACAAAGAGCTCCAGGAGACTAAAAGTTTTTAATTTCAATTTAGAGTATGAAACATTTTGTGAGCTTACGCAACCCAAACTTTTCAAAACCTTTTCACGTATAAAACGGAAGCGAAATGTTTTTTTAAAAGACTTTTTAATATTTCCTCTGAGTATTCTACCTTCTATTTTCGAATTCAGTATCTTGGATGTCCTAACAACGTTAAGTACATGAAAACGAGTGTGATATTAAGTATGTAACTTCTTGGCCATTTGACTGTGATTCAAAGTTGAAAACATTAGTGATATCTCAATACTCGTGTACAATTTACTTCATTATTTTCTTGAACGATTTCATTTACTTGTGGAGATGAATTCAAACTCACTGTTTACTGTTTTGATCTTCTATGACTCGTGAATAAAAATTTTTGTGCTTACCAGCCATTACATAATCTTTTCTCTTTCCTTGTCACTGTACAGCTTTGTGACATCTGGTTAAATCCACTCCCTGACATATATCATTTACATGTATTGATATATCTGCAAAGTTTTGCTTAACATATAATTTCAAAACTTAAAAACAAATGGAAAAAGGAAACGGCCCCTAAAAAATTAGTATTACCTCTAGTACAAAGATGAATCAAAGAATATTTTGGTGTCGCCACTACAACCTCTTTCCATTCATCTCTTGTAGTTTCTTAATCAACATCACGATCTCTTGATGGTCTGGAAGATAGTTTCCTTGCCAATGCAAGCTCAAATCTTGTGTCGGTTATTACTAGGAACTGCTTAGCCTGAATTTAAGCCACCCTTTTGTTCTCAAATATTTCTCACCCAACCATCTGGGTACTGCCTGTTTTGCGTTTTCACCAAAACTGAAAAGACTGAACCATGTTGTAGAAAAATTTAGTTGTTTGTTTGTTTGTTAATTAATTTGCTAACAAGTGCCTTTGTTTGACTCATATTGGGATGGCCCTGACTGATTTCACTTTAGTTTTAAGGATCAGCTCGAATCATCTCATCATAAGTTTTGGGAACACTTATCCACAATTGTATTGTAATTTAACTCTCCTCTTTAGGGGGGTAACATGATCGATGGAGCAAAAGGTTTAATATTAGTTTCAGCATAAATTGTCAACAGTGGTCTCCATACAGTCCATTCTTAATGACAGGAAGTAATTTGTTTCCTTTGCATTTTGACGTTGGGTTTAAGAACGTTTTATTTGTGGGTATGATTCTTCAAAATGCAGAAGAAAAGTTCGAAACTCTCCCTTCTGCAAACTCCTTTTGCAGAAGAATCATGATGAAAAATTATTTAATGTTTGATAAAAGAATGATCAGTACAAGGAGATGAATAAGGTCCTCTTTAAACATCAAGTAAGGGGCAAGCAGCATTCAGCATGCCCTAGTATATTCTTTTTATCTGGAAGAATCCATAGTTTCTCTTTCGTCAAAATTTCAGTTCTCTGGGTTTAGGATGTCTTCAGTAGATCCTTTGTCGGACCAAGGTCTAAGTTAGGTGTGGCTTGATTGGCTCCGTTCCTATTTGTTTGTGCAGCAACAAAAAATTGAAAAAAAAGGGGAGTAGCTCAGAGGCCAGGGTCCTTAGCCCAATGAGTGACTTCCTGAATTAGCTCTTGATTCCCGAGGCTGGGGCTCTGCTTTACAATTTAGCTCGCGAGCAAGTTTTCCAATAGCTTGAATCAACAGGTTAACTTGTACTGAATGAAGGTAAATTTCTGGATGCTCTTGTTTTTTTGGAAATAGGGTAAATCTTAAGACTCATTCTAAGTGAGATTTGCTACGCCATGTGAGGAACGTTATAATCTTTTTTTTACCTTTCAGAGGCACCACTAATATACCTCTCTCTAGGAGGAAGATATTTCATTGAAGGATCCCCTGTCACCGTAGCCTGTACAGCTTCTGGGAAACCACCGCCGGATGTAGCATGGATTAGAAATGGAGCACTGGAAAGTTCAGGGAAGAAAGCTGCGTCCTTAAAGTTTGATAATATAAACAGAAAAGATGCGGGACAATATACATGTCGAGCCAATAACTCAGTGGAAGTCACTTCCATTGACACAAAAATTGTAGTTTACTGTAAGTATATTTTAACCTTAATTTTCTATTTCTGAATTTACTCTATCTACAGCTCCACACAAAACTGACGAATCTGTTCAAAAGTGTAAGGAAACAGAATATCACCTCAAATCCTTTTTGGTTTAGTATGCGTTAGTCCCAAGTTTTGGTTGGGACAATGGAATTTAGGTGGAATCATTGCTTACATTATTTTGCTTCGGAGGACGTAAAAATTGTTTTAGCAACCCATTGCACCAGTAAGACTGTGTTTAGATGTAACTCAAAGAACGGCTAAAAGCCATTTCCGAGTCATTTTGACAACCCAAATTCACTCCGTTTGACAAGTGCACAAGGCTAGCACATATTCTGATTCTGTGTGAAGACTTTTGGTTGAGCTTAATGGAATGCTGAGAATTGGCCAAAATTCTAACTGTCAGCTGAAAAAGTGCATGTTTTTTACTGATGGCTGAGATTAGCTGATAGATGCGAAAATGGGATGAAACTAAAACTGCATGCCTAAGATTTGTACACATATTTGTCTCTAAGGAGTCAAAATGGCCGTTTAGAGCTGTTATAAGAATATCTATAGGTCCTCTGTGACTTAAATTCATGAAATATCCCTCGGTATTCTGCTATTATCTATGAAAAGGTCGTACAATCGGCAGTTTCAGCCAATTGTTTGCTTATTTAGCTTAAAGCAATGAGATAAATATCATTTCCACCTAATTTCATGTATGATTTGAGATGAAAAAGAGGTTCACTCAGGTAACCACCTTTTCCGACCATTTCATTTGTTTTTTATGAAAAGAAACTTCCGATTATATCTTTCGCTCTTAATGGTAGAAGGCCAGCCATGCTCAACATCTGCAAATCATGTCACATGACCGAGCATATGACCTAGCCTAAATCCTTTCTCTTGCCTTAAAATGAAATCATACCTTTGACATCTTTCCAAATCTCGTATTTACTCTACCTTTCACAATGAAACTATACGTGTTGCTACTAGGTTATAACTTATTTTGGTCTATTGAGCTTTAAAGTGACCTATCTCCAAAGTTAATTGACGGAAAGCTAACCTTTAAAACATGGATACCTCATATGTCAACTAGTTTACAGTTCCTCATCAAAGCTACTCTCTTTACTCGTTTCGTGGGCACAAATTTCCTACAAAACGTGTGTTAATTTGACAATAAACGCACTCATCTTCCTGAAAATAGCTGATCAGATACATCACTTTATGCATGTGGAACTAGTTGGCCTTTACAAATTGCTCATTTTAATTAACAGAGGATTTAAAATAGCTTTCCTTGTAACGACATAGTTGGTGTGATTTTATTGCTACAGTAATTCTACTGTTTTTCTGTGTGCTTTTCTGGTGGATGACTTGCTGCAATTTTCGATAACAAAAGCAATATATTTTGTGAACAAGGCACTCCACCAGTCCTGGTCATAACCATTTCCGGATACTTGATGACGTCACCAATATGGATGTAGTGGGACCTCGAGGAAACTCACTCATCACTTTATTCGAGCCCTAGTGACTTTAATCCCTAGCCATATCCTATGAAACCATGCAAAATTACAGAAGACAAGCAATTACACACAACAAGCAAATAATTGATAGCGGTCGCGATGACGAGGCAGAAAAATTCAGATGAAAAGTCGGGTGGAGGTGCTTGTGGCGAATGGTTCGATCGAGGAATAACCTCTCTTTGGTTGAGGTTTTCAGGTATGCAACATTTTTTTTAATTCCCAGAAAACATCTTTTAAGAAACTAGAATAATTGGCTTCCAATTTGTCAAAATTACACTCGAGTGCACGAGGTTTTTGCTTGAGTGCACGGATGTGGAAAGTCTGTTAGTGTGCAAACTACTAAGCATATTCCTTTGTTCTGATCCACTGAGTATCTTGTAAACCATAAAGTTTCACCAGACGTTGTGGCCGGGCAATTTAAAGTAAAAGGACAATTATTTATCGGACCTTCATAATATAAGTCTACATTGTGAATTTCAGATCAGGCCAATAGCATGGATGAACACATTCAATATCTCGAGACACTTTGTCGTCTTTGTGGCACAAATCTGCCGCGGACCGGGGTCAGTGCTGCAAACAAAGAATCTTTTAAATCGGAGCTCTGGATGAAATTTCGAATCAATGTCGATCTTGACAGCAGAGAGATTCATCCATCCTCAATCTGCTCGGGGTGCAAGCGATTTCTATATAGAGTTCGCAAATGCACACTAAAAAATAATTCCAGGAAATCACGGATCTTACAGATAAACGTGGTTATTCAGCGAGTAAGTTCTCCTTCGGGCAAACATTAAACAAAGAGGTATTTGTTCACTGGGGTCTCACATCTTCAAGTATTGTATCCGAGAAATTTGCGATAAGAGCGGCATGAAGATGAAAATAAAGAAATCACATTGGTGGAAAGCCTTGCCGAAGTGTCTCTATTGAAAGCATTCCGGAAACAAAGGTTATGGTTTAACTACACGATCTTGAACTTGAACTTGAACTTTGAACTTTATTTTTATTTAGACACGGTAAATCTATCAGATAAAATAATAATATTATTACAATCTATTATTACAGTTACAATCTATTTTAATCTATATAAACATGATCTAAAATTTAAAAGTAAAATAGAAAAAAAAATAAGGAAATTCTGCTTTACATAGATGCCGTGTGTGTTTTGTCGATTCAGAGGAAGAAATTGCGACAACCATTTCGGAAGGATTGAAGTGATTTTGCTTGCCGCAATTCAGGGGACAAGCTATTCCATATAACCGCACCGTTATAGCTAAAGCTATTTTTTAGGAAATTGGTGCGAGGCAATGGAACAGCTAGTTTGTTTTCAGAGTTCCTTAGATTATATGGAGGATCATATTTAGTGAAAAGAGAACCAAGATAGTCGGGCGCAAGACCATGTATAGATTTATAGACCATGGTGGCCACTTGTATTTGTCGCTGAGTATCTAACCGTCTCCAGTTAAGTTGCACAAAAAGAGGATCAGCGCTTGTGTCATAACTGGAGAAGGTCAGAATACGGGCAGCCCGGTTTTGCAACTTTTGGAGCTTATTCGAAAGACCCTTGTTACAATGCCCCCAGACCTCGCTGCAGTAATTAAAGTACGGTTGAACTAAGACATTGAAAACGGACTCAAGCGTGGTTCGATTAACAAAAGGCCTACAACGTTTAATTGATCGAACTGATGAGAGTGAAATTTTCGTCTACAACCACGAGGGAAATGACTGTAATTGCGACAATCGTTTAAAAACACCACACGTACTTTCACATTTTGCAGCGATGGACCTATACAAAATTTCTATACATAGTGTTCAAATCAAAGAGTAAGTGTAAAGGATATATTATTGCTGACTAAAAGCTATAGGACCGAATTTGCGGTGTCACCAAAACGAAGACCGGAGACCGGAGACCGGAGACCGGAGACCGGAGACCGGAGACCGGAGACCGGAGACCGGAGACCGGAGACCGGAGACCGGAGACCGGAGACCGGAGACTTGGAAGACTTGGAAGTCAATTAAATGAAATGTGCTGAAACGCCAAAACAATGAAATCGATTAGGTCTTCGTTTTGTAGTTTTACCCCCCTAAATTACAAAACGAGGACCCTCGCTAAAACGCTTTATTTGATGCTAAAACAATAAAATAGATGTGTTCTTCGTTTTGTAGTTTTGCCTGCCTCAAACTACAAAACGAAGACCCCCGCTAAAACGCATTATTTGACGCTAGAACATTGAAATCGGTGGGGTCTTCGTTTTGTAGTTTTACCCGCCTCAAACTACTAAACGAAGACCCTCGCCAAAAACGCTTTACTCGACGCTAAAAAAATTGAAATCGGTGGGGTCTTCGTTTTGTAGTTTTACTTCGTATTGATAGTTAAATTGAATTATGGGGACATGACTGCTTGCATGTTTAGTTGTAGAATTAACTATCGCTATTTGAGTTTTGTTTAACTGTCACTACATGTAGCAACCCCATGCAGTGAATTCCTCTTAGGTTAAACTTGTTATCACGAAAGTTAAACGTAAGAGTTGTTCCTTGTTTTTAGTTTTCCGGTTTTTCTTGCTATTATACTGAGCTCAGTAGTAAATGTTCTTGCTGGCCGGCCCGCCCGGGGCGGTAACCGTAAGATGACATACACTTGTGAAATTTGAGTTATTTCATTAGCTTCCAACTTAACCTTGAGCATAAACGTTTTATATGGCTTGGTCGCGAGCATAAGTGGATGCAACTAATGGATTTTCACATATCAAGCAACAAATCGGTGAAAGTATTGTCTGTCAAAATGTACACTCAGAATTAGTGTACAACGGAAAATAAACTGACCAAGATAATATCACAGTACGTTCTACAAACCTGTTCTATTCCATAAAGGTACATCAAAGTTATCCTGGCACACGTTTATGTTTACCGCTACATTGTATTCGTTGCTGCGACAGGAATTGTTAAACAATAAACTCTGTCACTCAAGGTTGTTACAACTCTGAAAATTAATGTCTGAATTCGAAAGCAATATTTAGATAGGCTCTTCCAAATACAGAACTGGCACATTGCAATGGTTAACTTTTTATTCCGTTGCTGTTGGTAAATAAAACTGTTAAATGACAGCTGCCAAGTGCGACATTATGGTTGTATATCACTACTACCAGTCAATAACGCTTTAAAGATGAATTACCGTAAAAGCTCCAATTTCAGGCCTTAATAAAGAGGGGGCGCTTATTTCAAATCCTAAAACACCGTTTCCGCCTTAAAATGGTTTTGTGCAAACTCAAACAACTGTGGTGAAAGTAATGGAACGAAATATTTAATATGGAGCAGCCAACATTATTATGTATTTGAATGTATATTTGTTTCAAAACATATCAACTGGGCCGCATCAAGTGGACTTTGTAAAAGGGAATGAGATGGACTAATCTCATGTCTCCAAACGGGGTGGGTGGGGGAGGGGGGTTAATAGATTTGACTGATTTTAATGTTTTAGCGTCAAATAAAACGTTTCAGCGAGGGTCTTCGTTTTGTAGTTTGAGGCGGGTAAAACTGCAGAACGAAGGCCCCACCGATTTCAATGTTTAAGCGTCAGATAAAGCGTTTTGGCGAAAGTCTTCGTTTTGTAGTTTGAGGCGGGTAAAACTACAAAACGAAGATCTAATCGATTTCATTGTTTCGGCGTCGAAAAATGCGTTTCGGCACATTTCATTTAATTGATTTCCAAGTCTTCGGTCTTCGGTCTTCGGTCTTCGGTCTTCGGTCTTCGGTCTTCGGTCTTCGGTCTTCGGTCTTCGGTCTTCGGTCTTCGGTCTTCGGTCTTCGGTCTTCGGTCTTCGGTCTTCGGTCTTCGGTCTTCGGTCTTCGGTCTTCGGTCTTCGGTCTTCGGTCTTCGGTCTTCGGTCTTCGGTCTTCGGTCTTCGGTCTTCGGTCTTCGGTCTTCGGTCTTCGGTCTTCGGTCTTCGGTCTTCGGTCTTCGTTTTGGAGACACCCACCCATAATTTCAAGATCAAAGTTCGACGTGGAACACCGCATGTTCTTCAAAGTGAAGACGACAACACGTATGACTGCATGCACTGGCTTGTCTTCTTCTAAGAGAAATGCAACGCATTCCAGAGGCTCTACGAGAAGTCCGGATTTTCAGCAAATCGCAGAGAAAGACAACACTTTAGAAGATGTCAAAGGACAGCAGATCGGCAGGGTTCAGCACTTCCTAAACATACCGCTGCATGGTTCGCTCCGATGTGGCAAAATCTTTACTGTCACTTTTTTGTAAAGGCGTGATGGACTGAAATTGATACATGCCTATTTAAAAATCGGAGAGAAGCAAGATATTGTGTTTCCTCGATTCATACTGGAGAGAAATGAAATTATTCCGATTCCGCGATCTCACACCTCTCTTGTCCTTGTTGTTATCAGTGCGCGCTATTTGGTTCAACCTTAATTGGTTTTCTTGTAACCCGAAATAGGGAAATCAACGGAGAACCGACAGAAACATCGAGACCAAGCTCTACCCAGAAGTTTTCCAGATACAAACAGGCTGGCGGAGGAGCTTTTATTCCTGCGACGCTCTTAGTGGAAAGACTACAGCGTTACAAAGAATTTGTGCTGGAAAGAATCCGCTGTACTCTTCCAGAATGCAAGAATGTCGAGGACATGCATTTTGAATATTTGAAATAAATGAATACTTTAGTGGTATCTTACGTCCAGTCTTTATCAGCGAATTTTGTTTCGGCTTACCACCGCATTACAACAGGGCCGCCACAAAAAAAAGAGGTCAGGTTCTTCTTGCTTCCAGTACCTCTTGGCCAAATTTGCTTTGTTTTGGTTTTGATCTCACCCAATCACAAAACTCGAAACCGATATCCAGAAATGGTTATGGCCCAAACTGTCCGCGGATTGATACTAGATTAACCCACATACAAGATCAACCCTTCCTTGTTACACTATTATGCACCCTCTATACTTTTAGAACTAAGGGGAATGTATGACCCATGAAATAAACAGAGATTAAGATTTTGATTTGATTTACATTTTTAGACAAACCAGAAGGTGCAAGCCTCACTACCAATGCTTCACAAAATACCGTCACTGAAGGAGACACAGTTACATTCAAGTGCAAAGTTATGGCTGCTGTGCCTCAAGTATCAATTTACAAGTTCTATTTCAATGGCGGCATCCTGAGTGGGAACAGTAACAGTGAGTATACCCTGACCAACGTCAATCGATCTCAGCACTATGGCGACTACCAATGTGTCCCACACAATGATGCTGGATATGGAGCAGGAGCAACTATGAGACTTAACATAAATGGTGGGTAGAAACAGCTTTGAGCATTTTTGAGTACCATGGCAGATATTGTTTGGCATTACACACAACTTTACGTCGCTCTCCAGCTGAAGAGGCGTTTTCCACGCAAGCATTACTCAGCTTGCCACACAATGCTCCTTTCCAAGGTACTTGGAAAAATGCTGGTGAAGGATGCTTGTCTTGAAAATTTTAACCAGTGCCTAATAATAAATGGGTGCCTAATAGCAAAAGTTGTGTCTGATGATAATGAACTGGTGCTCAAGAATAATGGACTTGTGCCTAATAACGTTGGACAGGTGCCTAATAATGATGAACTTGATGCTACTCTGGTTTACAGATTTAATGAATGTAATCGAAGAAGTTACAATTCATAGACCCAATGTTTCGACACTCCTGTCTAGTGCCTTCAACAGGGGTGATCTAAACGCTGCAACAAGAGTGATCCGTTCGGTTCGTTGTTCTTTCTTGACAGGATCCTGAGGTTTGGCGAAAATATGCCCCAAAGTCTGAAAAGGTTTTTGAGCAACTTTAACGTTGTGGCTGTTCAAAATTCTCTTGATGGGTTCCGTAACACCCTGAATGTAAGGAATAACAGCAAAACCAGTCGCTGGTTCCCTTTCATTAGGAGTGCTGCTAGTTTTAACCGGTTTTTGGCAGTTACGGAGAAAGGCTTTTGTATAGCCATTTGCCTTTAGGACATTAGAAACATATTCCCTCTCCTCAGCCTTCGAATCGAGTGAAGATGGTAGACAGTCAGCCCTCCTGAGTAAAGTTTTGGCCACAGACTTTTTATGGCAAATAGGGTGGTGAGAATCGAAAGCGAGGTATTTGTCGGTGTGGGAAGGTTTACGGTAGACACTTGTCTCTAAATTACCCTGAACCCCTCTGGACACATTTAAATCAAGAAAGGGCAAATGTCTATCCTTTTCACGCCATATCGTTTCCAGAAAAAGGGTTTTACGAGTGAAGTGGCCAAGGCCCTTTGTTCCGCATCTTCCATTATCATGTTGGCAATGACAGCAGAGACGAGCGAACCCATCGCTGTAACAAAAACTTGTTGATAGTAGGTGCCGTTGTATGCAAATTGCGTGGTTTTGAGGCAAAAAGACAGCCATAAAGATAGCCACAACGTTAAAGTTGCTCAAAAACCTTTTCAGACTTTGGGGCTTATTTTCGCCTAAGGATCCTGTCACGAAAGAACAACGAACCGACGCCATTTATGCTATTCCTCGCACTGACTGTGACGACGAATACATCGCACAGAACAAACGCCAGTTTGGTACACGTTTGAAAGAGCATCAGAAAGCGGTTTTCTTTTGCAAAAAAGAAAATTCAGATTTATCGGAGCACACATGCCTAACGAACCATACAATTGGGTAGGATACTTCTAAAAATTATCACCACTAATCGGCGTTACCACTAGCGCCTTTTTTTGGAAGCTTAGCATATTAACTCCGCCCACACTCCTTTAAGTCGTGATGATGGCGGCTTACTTCCTGACACCTATTTACACCTCGTCAGAAAAAAAGGCAGCTAATTTGTGATCATATAAAAGGACCTCTTGTTGCAGTGTTTAGATCACCCCTAATGAAGGCACTAGACAGGAGTGTCGAAACGTTGGGTCTATGAATTGTAACTTCCTCGGTTACATTTATTAAATCTGTAAACCAGAGTAGCACCAAACCATGTCTGATTGTCCACCTGCTTGCCGTGTGAACTTTAATATATTTTAATGATGAACTTGTGCCTAGCAATGATGAACAGGTGCCTAACGATAAAAATCAATGCCTAATCATGATGAACTTGTGCCTAATAATAAGGAAACAAACCTAACACTGATTCACAAGGGCATAATAGAAACAAAGCAATGATTTGGTTGAAATGACACCCCATGGTTACCCTTGATTGTTTTCAGACACAAGAAGCCTGTAAGTTTCTGTAGCTTTTTGGGAGCCTCAACAAAGTTGTACATTTAATTGGGTAGCAGAATACCTGGAATATAGCTACAAGTTTGAGATTAACCCTTGCTCTGATTACATTTTTTTGGTAAAAAAAGAAAAAAATAAATAAAACATCATTCCAAAGCAATTATCCTGTGTCCGCTAAAAACTGTAAACTTATGGATTTCATTACAGTATTTCAAAACTGATGCAAATTCTGATTAGCTCACATAAAGATAGTTTGTTTCCTTTTTTGGATATTGTTCTGATGTATATGCTATATTTTATAATCTTATTTCTATAGCGTATGAAGTGGATGGTTTTGAACCAAATCGCACTCTAATGCTGTGGAGTGAAAATTTTGTTGTTCCTCTCTTTTGCTCAGTTCCTGTCCAGTTTACAGAAGTGCCACAGAATATAACAGTTAATACTTCTACCCCTCTGTTTTTGAATTGTGATGCGACGGGTTTTCCTGAACCTAAGATACGATGGGAAAAATCTGGGATTCATTTTTGTGGCACCAAACAGCTGAAAATCTCCAGTATTAACACGAATGATGCTGGAGAATATATTTGCATCGCAAGCAATGGAGTGAGACAGGAAAAGACAGTAAGAGCTTATGTCACCGTGCAATGTAAGTCTCTTTTTCGGCATTCCATAAAAAGCTGCTACTGCTGCTGAATCCATGACACATTCCAACCTATATTTAACAGCACCATATTAAATGGTCACTCTGTATTTAGTTTTCAAAGTCCCCTTTCTTTCCTTGAATTAATGTAATTTTGATAAGAAAGAAAAATAGTGTATACTTTCAAACTGCAACATTTTAGAAAACGAGTGTATTTATATAAACATGTATAAATTTACCAAAACATACCCAAAAAGACAACAAACTCAGAGTAAAGATCCAAGAAAAAACCCTTTCAAATTGAAAATTTCCCCAACCTCACCCCACCCTCAGCCAAAATGATCTGGTCTTCTAAGAGGGATGCTAAAAAGCAAGGCCTCTGCCTCTGAATTAATGGGCAAAGACGAAACCAATCCAGCCTAATAAGAACTCAACTCAAAAAGAAAATTCCCCCCCTGAGCTTTCCATACAAAGATATTTGCATCTCACCCTAGAATAGGGTGGTGGCTGAGCTGCTTGCTGGGGTTAAGCCCCCTAAATTTTCTTCAGCAAGGCTAGCTTGAAGGTGTACATTGAAAACCTAGTCATCAGGTTTTTCGCACCCCTTCCTGCTGATTTGGACTTTCAACCGCCCTCCAGACACAGAGTGTTCATCCACTAGCTGAGCTTTAGCAGGGGATAAACCGAGTGACAATCTTGTAACATACATGTTGCAAGCATGTTTTTGCAAATCCAATCAAATATATACATACATATATATAATTATCTTGTTAGACATCTTGGTCTGTAGTTTTACGCGTTGTGCATGTTTTGACAAGCGTGAAGGGGAGGTCAAGTAGAAATACTCATCGATTCTACACACCAAAACATCTAGTCAGTAATTTATTATGTAACTGTTTTATTTTATGCACATTTCTTATCAGGCAGGAAAGGTTAGCAGATAGAGAAGCATAAGACGCATAATCGACCAGTTGAACAGGTTTCATTACTGTACAAACAAAAAGCTTTCTAACAATGGCGAGATTTTTAAACTCGATTTGTGCATTATTTGTACTCTACTAAGCGCAGTTGGATAGTAAATATATGTTTTTCACCAGCTGGGAGGTCCCGTTGGGAAGTCTTTAGTACCACCGTCGGCCAGGGCAGTACTCAAAATAGAGACACCAGACACGGTTTTTCCCAATTCGGACCGAGCTAAGCTAGTGAATAACATTTTTATTTTTCTTAAAGTGAACAAGATGCCAAAAGAACCCGAATTATGTAACTACAGCAAGATCTCCCTTAAACTGAAAAATATTTTAGCAGTTTAATGGTAGTTAAAACAGAGGTAATGCAAATTAGAGAGAAAGGCTTCACTGAAACATTTTTATTTTCGTAATGATGAACGGGATTTATGAGGCTTCCAAACAAACTTTGAAACATAATTTTTACAAGTATCATAACACCTATCAATTAAACAGCGGGTAAGAAAAGAAAAAACAACGAAACTGGTTTAACAAAAGAACTTGGAAAGACTAACCGAAGGCGTATCCGTAGCAGAGTTGAAAACTTCGCTCATTTTTTCACAACAAACAAATTGCTTGAGAGAATTTAGATAATGCATACATAACTTGAAGGATGTAATGTTGTTGGGTAAAATTTCTTATACGGGCGTCTATTGCACTCAGTTTACATGGGGAAACAATTGCATATATAATTACTATCATAGCTGTATTCAGAAGCATAAACATATAAGTAATATGCTTCTGGTTCATTTCAGACTGTCTTTATTCTCCAAATTATTTCGCTTGGAATGTGTACCTTATTGGTGGTGTAAAGGCAAAAGAAATTAAATTACGAATTACTTTTTCGTGAAATCTGGACAAGCATTTTTGCCTAGATAGTTTTCAAATAATAACGAACGGTGTAAGCAAGCTTCCATCATCTGCTCTTCAGTTGACTAACTTTAACTTAACTTTGTTTAGACGATGAACATGCGCGTAGGTTTTTAAATCACGAATGCCAAATAATTTGACATAACTGCAAATGGATTATTTTTCCTTCATCAAATAGAAATGAATTACTCAAAGTGGAGCCAGTACCAAACGGCGATTGATTAAAAAGTTTTAGCCTTTTTCTAGGCCTTAGCGCGGGAGGAAACTCAAATAAGACTCAACTTACCTCCTCTGCTTTCTCGGCTCCATTATTGTTCGCGTTCTCTTTGTTGTTGACTTTGTTCACTCTGTTTTCTAGAGCATTTTGTCTTCCTTACTCGCGTGGCTCTGCACTAGATATTTGCTCTTTTACATGAGCTTTTTCATGCCCTCTTTTGCGTTCCTCTGGCTGTTTTCGTGCCCATTTTTTCATGTCACTTTTCGTTTTTTTACGTTTTTCCGACTCGCGCGCACCTATTACCACTTCTCTCCTTTTCCTACCTATTTTCACTGAAATCCGGTTACCACAAACAAATTAAAATTATTTCTTCCGGTAGACATAGCTTAAACTATGAGTATTGTTGCTTGCAAGTATATTGATTAGAATTGCAAAATACCTATAATCATTTTTTTTTTATTTTTTATTTTTAATAATCAGTACTAATTGGTCGTACGATCAAATTTTCCGGCTTGATTGGTTACTGTTACTGCTACTACTATTGAATCCGTGAAAGTCCCATTGACAAGTTCAATTTTAAACAAATACCTCACGTTTTAAATTTCTGTGTTACTTTTTGTGAAGGACTGAAATTAGTTACAAACGGTTTATTTAAGCCGCGAGTCAACCCATTTAATAACAATTTTTCTACCAAAAATCTATTTCTAAACCAATATTTTGCTGGCGTTTAAAGCGATTTGGGAAAGAGAGAGAAAAGAGAGGATTGACCCGTTTTTCCTTAAAAAACAATGCACAGCCGGCAAAACCAGATTTATTTGTGAAGAATGGCAACGAAGGTACGTATGACTCTGCGACTCACGGAAGTGTTACCGTGCCAGTGGGAAGAGATAGGAAAAACCGAACTGCGCTAAGTACTCATTAGATTGCAGGATTCGTCACTGTGTCCTCTGAGAAAAAAATGAATACACCTTACACTAGCTAGTTGCAAAGTAATTTTTCCTCGCCCTGATGAGGCGAGAAAAAAATATGGGCAATGAGCAAATTTCCGCCCGTATTTTATGTTAAACCATCGAATAACGAATTTTTTATTCCATTATTATTTTCAGGTTTTAGTATTTTAATTGTAGTATAGGAATTACATCCTACAGCCTTATCTGTGCAACGTATCGATCGCCTAAGGTGTACGCGAGAGACGGAAACAACTTGAACTAAACCCTTAATGAAGGGGTCGCTTTGTGGTCTTTCCTCCTCTAAAGTTCGCTTCTTTAAAAGTCAGATTTAAGAAAACAAAACAAAAAAGTTAAACTTTGGAAAGTTCAGTGCGGCCAATATTCTGCTACGTATTTTTGTCTTGTTCTAATATATGTGGTATATTTTACTGTTAATGAAACAATAGTGGAATGATAAGGCTTGTCAATGATCTGATCGATATGAAGTATGACCAATTATTTATTCAATTACTCATTGCATTTTTATTTATTCTTAGATCCGCCCACAATTCAAAACGTCACCACGTCATCTAAGAAGTCTTGGATTGGCCAGACAGTGACTTTGAAGTGTCTTTCTGATGGTGTTCCTACACCAACACTCTCATGGTACAAACCTGAAGGAAGTGAAATAAACAGAGTCAGAGCCAGAGAAAACAAAGTACAAGTGCCACTCAGGGGTGATCAAGATTTTGGTCATTACAAGTGCATTGCTGCCAATGGACTTATTCCATCTGATGAGAAATTAATAGAGATAAATCACATAAGTAAGTAAAAAAGATCAGTGTATTTTGATTAGAAAAAAACTAGACAGCATTTTATTTTGGGTTTACTCATTATCACTGTTTCAGGTGCAGTAGAAGTAAAAGCCACATTTTCTTACAAAGTACTCGACAGAGTAGCTCATTCCCTATGTACATTTTATCCGATAGTTTAACATATAATGTGTGTGGATATTTTGCAAGGCCCAGAGGTGTGTGGAAAAATATAAGGGTATGTTAAACCATCGAATAAGGGATTTGTCATCCTACTATTCTTTCATTTTATAATTTTGGCCGCTTAGTTTTCGACATACATCCTACGGCCTTATCTGAGCATTCCGTTCGCATTTTTCCCCTCTTTAGAGGCGTTAGACCTTCACCTATTTTTCGCTTTCGTTACGCTAATGAGGTGTAGCGGCGTAATAGTGGAATTATACCTTATGTATTTTGCGTGATCTTTTAGTGGACGATGCACCCATATTTGTTCAAACAAGTTTGCAGAAAACTGTCGACATCTTACCCTTGGGTAGCATTAAACACGTTTCAACTAAGACTTGTGTCAGTTTTAACAATGTTAACAATGTTATCTGCTCACCGCAGATAGACGACATCCCCCCATGCGAGTATCCATAACTTCTTCAACCATGGACTCTTAATTTTTCCTTTTTTTATCAGGCTCTTGGCAAATTTATCCAGTAGCTTCATGTATATTCATTAAACTGTGATAATGCAAGGACTTGTATTCATCCTAAGTATTGTGACAAAACTCACTATGAGGTAATCACCAAAAAAAATTTCTTCTTCCTTTTTTTGCTCAAAATGATCCCTTTTTTATGGCACTATGAAGAGAAACCAGGCAAAGCATTCATCAAATCATCAGAATCAGTCATTCAAGCAACTTTGATTACAATACGATGGACTGCACCAGCTGATGATGGAGGAAGTCCGATTACAGGATACCGACTGATCTTACAAAAGGGTGAAACTGAGATAGAAAATAATAATATCACCGACCCTGGGACGACAACTTATTCGTTTCGTGGTTTGGAGAAAGATACCAACTACACAGTGAAACTGTCTTCCAGAAATTTTGTATTCGAGGGAGATCCTACTATAAGGAAAATTAGCACCCTATTTGAAGGTAAGGAATCGCAAATGATTTCGTGACTGAGCACTTTACACCAATCACTTTTTTGCCAACTTAGATTTGTGCCAGTTTTAACAATGTTAGCTGCTCGCCGCAGATTGACGACATCCTCCCATGCGATTATCCATAACTTTATTATAAGATTTTTGATTTTAAATGTTTGTCCACTTCTTAGTGGCAGTTTCCTTACCCTCTCTAATGGTTGTTTGAGAGGTACCTACGTTTTAAGAAGCAGAATAATTAATAAACCACAGGTGAAAGTAGGTGAGATGAGAAAACCAACTTAACGGATTCCGCTTCTGACACTACGCCGACCTTTTATTTCAAATTACCTTACATTGGCCCTTTTTCTGTTGTCACGCAAAAAAGGGTTCGCCACTTTTTAAGCGTTATTGTAATAACGTACATACTAAGTTGGTTTTTTTCATCTTTTGAAAAAGGTTAATATGTTTGGTGTGAGAGACCTTATCCCTCGTGGGCCCCATCCCCCGTACGTGTATAGTTTACAAGTTTTTATGTACAGGCTGTAATGCCTGCTATGTCGGCGAATCCTCTCGGCATTTATCCACACGTGTGCGTGAGCACTTGGTCAGTGATGAGAACTCTCACGTTTTCAGACATTTACAAAATTCCCGACAATGTCGCACTCTATGTTCTGATGAGTGTTTTAGCATCTTAGATCACGCTTCCACAACTCTCCAACTTAAAATCAAAGAGGCTATTCGCATTCAGTGAGGGCAAGCTAAACTTAATCATCAACTTTATCATGTTGATTTAAAACTTTCTTTGTAATCGCATACATTGTTCTGTTTCCATTGTTTGTCTTGTCCAATCAGGAGTTTGTTATACACTTTAAATTCAACTTTGTACTTTGTATACATTATAACTTCTGACAGCAGAAGAACTGTCGAAACATTTTTAAAAAATGTCATATATTTTCCTAAACCAATCATCTCCTCTGACAGTGAGGCGATTTAATTACTGATAATGGTTGTGATCAGATTTGTGACAATAAGTTGGATAATTATTACAAATTTCACAGTATTTGTGTTGTTGACATCAATCTAGGAGCCCCAGATGTGGTTGAGGTAGACGAACTGCCAAGTGAAACAACAGACAATAAAATTACCCTAAAGTGGAAGGAGCCGAAAAGTAATGGAAAAGTTATCACCATGTATACAGTGTACCTAAGAGTGATAACTGATGGGAAAGTGGGACAGTGGACAGAAATACGGAAAATCAGAGATGTCTCTGTGAGAGAATTGAAAATAGCGTTGGAGAGAGGAAAGGTGTATCAGTTTGCCATTACTGCAACTAATGAGCTTGGTGAAAGCCTAAAACAAGAGGAAGCAAATATGCAGCAAGTCAAGGCAGAGGGAAGTATGTTCAAATGAATCTTACTTTCCCCTTTCGTCGGTTAATTATTTTCTTTACTTAGTTTTCAAGCACTCTCCGTGTCATCAACATCGAGGTTTTTTAAGGGTGAATTCTTCACTTGCAAAAACCTGAATCAATGAGAAAAATTTTACCATTGGCTGATGTACGAGAAGTTGTTTTGCAGTTTATTTTGTTACCACATTTCAGTTAACAGGTTAATTAATTAATAATAGTTAAACGGCGGTAATTACACTTATAGCTGATGACTGTGTGAATAATATCAAATTCAGAAATTACATTCCTATTCGGGATTTGTTTATAATGACAAGGAATTGACCCTTGACATGCAAATGCATTGCAAAGAGACAGAGTCATCCACCAGGCGTAAATAGGGGGGCTGGACTCAGGATTGTAGCATTGATCACTGTATCAGCACTACTTTCTTCACTAGAGAGGAGCTCAACTATTTGTTAACCACTGTCAGTTACTTTAATTCAGCTCTAAAATAGAGTTTTTATCCCCACGGATGGCTCGGAAAGTACAGCAAAAGGTAAATTTTACAAAGAAATTGTTAAACACATTGAAGTTCACCAAGCAACCAGGTGCATTATCAGGCATGATTTGATACTACTCTGGTTTAAAGATTTAAGGAATGAAGTTACAACAAGTAATACTCCTGATGAGAAGGAACCAGCGACTGGTTTTGCTGTTATTCCTTACATTCACGGTGTTTCGGAACCTATCAAGAGAATTTTGAATAGCCACAACGTTTATATTGCTCAAAAACCTTTTCAGATTTGGGGCATATTTTATTGTCAAACCTAAGGATCCTATCACAAATGAGCAACTAACTGAGACGCTTTTTATTCTATTCTATGCAATGACTGCGATCACCAGTATATAGGACAGACCAAACGTCAGTTTGGTACACATTTGAAAGAGCATCAAAAAGCGGCTTTCTTTTGTAAAAAAGAAAATTTAGCTTTGTCGGAGCACACATGCCTAACTAACCATACAATTGAGAAGGATAATTGTAAAATTAACACCTCTAATCTATGTTACCACCAGCACCTTTGTTTGGAAGCCTGGCATATTAACTCTGCCCATGCTCCTTAAATCGTGATGATGGCTCACTACCTGACGCATATTTACACCTCGTTAGAAAAAAGGGCAGTTAATTAGTGAGCATGTAAAAGGACCTCTTGATGCAACAATTAGATCACCCTTGATGAAGGCACTAGACAGGAGTGTTGAAACGTTGGGTCTACGAATCGTAACTTGTCAGTTACTTTCAGTCCATTTTACAGTTGCGTGCTTGGTTGCTAAGCCTTTGAACAGGAGTGAGTCTGAAGGTGACCTTGTTATGATACAGACCTTGCTGCTTTTCAAATGCAAATGACTTTTTTAATCATGCAAACTAGATCCTAGTCTCCATCACAACATGGTCAACCTCAGCCTCACTCCAAATCAAAGGCTTGGCAGCTATGTACACAAGAGTAGCATCAAACCATGGTAAATTGTTAAATGTTTACACGTTTTCTTCCGAAAACGGACTTTTTCTAATTGTATTCCGTATCTATTTAATTAAACAACTCATTCCTGTGTGTGATATATTTCCAGGTTTTTGTTTTTGTCGTTGTTGTTGTTTTTAGTCAATTAAACAAATCTTACTTTTAGAAATTATAATAGAAAGAGTGGCACCTTACTTTTCCTTCGTACCTAACCAATGAGACTTAGTTTTTCGGTCATGAGCCTAAGCTATGTAATGAGAGCAGTTTATCGACCAGGATCAGTGTAATTGTTGTTTGAATGTTACTTGATAAAGCTTTGCAAAATGAATCATTTTAGGTCCTGAGGAATGTAACTGCCCATCTAACAACGTCTTGTTAGCCATAATTGGGGTTCTTGCCTTCACAATCCTTCTTCTAATTATCTACATAATCTGGCTACATAAGAAAGGTAGGTAAAAAATCATAATCTGTGTTAGAAGGTTTGGCTGAAAGATTAATTTTTAACCAAAATTTTGACCCACATCCACATCATTTGTCTTCTTTTCCTTTCATCCTTTTTCAGGCGCTGTAGGGAAACAGAGGTAAGAATTTGCTGCCACTTGGATTCTGTCGCTTTAATGTGCCAGACATGGTTTCATCTTGACACAAAACTCCACTTGAAGCTCATGAAATTGTCAGCTTTTTTTAAATATTCGTATGCTTCCTCAATTGTAGGACTAATGAAGATGAAAGAGGTGTTTACGACGTAAGTAACAGTTAAGACATTGTGGTTATGTTAGCGTGGCCAGAAACTATGTAATCTCACTTCATCTCTACTTTTTACGAGAAAATAAACCCTTGCAGCAAATAAGAAGGGAAAAAGGTGTAGTTCTACGAAACAAAAGCATGTTGCATAAGTGGAAGATACAATGATACAGGGAAGGAAGTTAGACTAAATAAGGTCTTTGTCCTGGGATCCTGTCCTTTACCAAGCTACTCTAAAGATTTTCCTCCCATTGTCCCTGGTCTGGTCTGCACCCGGTAGATATTTGCTTTCTAAATAATTGTTTCTGCGCATTTTTGGCAGTCTTATTTTCTTTATTTCTTATATTCTGAACGTTAGTTTAAGAGCTGAGTACAGCAAGAGTTTTTTTTGTAAGTGTATTTTTCAACAAATTGCTCTGCCACTCGACAATCTTCATTTGCAGTTTGTAGCTTCGGCAAATATGCTACGAACCTCGATCACTCCATTGGACATGATACTTTCAAAAGCAGAGAACAAAATGTTAGTAAAAATGAGGACAACAGAGATATTGAACTTTTGGTTATCTTTTGTTACACAAGAATGTAAAGGTTTGTCTGATGAAAATGGGTAAACTGATTTTTATAACCATGTGGAACTTTTTACTGGGATTAATAGCAGATTTGTATATCAATACCCTAACGGTATTTCGATTTAATAGAATGAAACAGGATTAGAAGATATCGAACCAAGTGTACCCGTTTCCAGAAAACTCACTCAGCCTCCTGCGGAATACATGGATCTCATGGAAGTCAACAAAGATAATAGAAAAGCACAAAGAACAGCTCCAGGTGCTGATTACATGCCCCTTCATCCATTAACACGCTGCTGGGAAGTTCCAAGACATCACGTGACCATAGAAAAAATCATTGGTAAAGGTGCTTTTGGTCAGGTTGCCAAGGGAACAGCAGTGGGACTTCGAGGAAGTCCTGAAACGACCACAGTGGCTATTAAGATGCTTAAAAGTGAGCTTTTGTACCGTAAATTGAATGACAGTCTTGACCTACAGCCATTCAGGAAATGTTATTGGGTTACAGTATTTTTTTAGCGATTTGCCATTTCATAACGTGTGTTATTATTTCGGAATTTTGCATAATCTCCCCGTTAACCAAATTTTACTTTTTTTAACGCTCCAGGAAACGCTACTGAATCGGACAAGAGAGATTTAATGAAAGAACTTGACACAATGAAGCAGCTGAAACCACATCCTTATGTCATTAAACTTCTGGGATGTGTTACAGAATCTGGTATGCTTTGGCTATGGGGGTCTAATTTTGTTGTACACATTTTGCATCTGATTTACTCTGTAACATTTTCTCGTCAATGGAAAAGTCACTGCTTCACAACTGAGCACAACAAACAACCATCGCATAAGTTAATTTTATCTTTTTTTAGCCAACATAGACGTTCCTAGATTTGCTGATAGACTAGGACAGAATATTTGCCACTGAACTGACCATTCTATTGTGTGAGCAGAAACGCGTTTTGTAGGGGAATATTTGGTCTGTAACTTCTTATGAGACCGTTACATAGTTTTTCAGCTTTGCTTCGTAAAACCACATCTTATTTTCGTGCGATTTCTTCAAAAGTATTGACCATGACTGGGCTATTCATTTATTTTCTTTATTGCTAAGTTTTTTAGATAGGGAGTAACATATCAATTAAATTGCTTAATTTCTTCAGAAGAGCTGTTGGTTTTGATTGAATATGTGCCTTGTGGGGATCTGCTGGGTTACCTGAGAAAGAGCCGTGGATTAAAAGACACTTACTACAAAGATTCGGATATCAAACCACAAACAAATCTGACGTCACAGCAGCTGATGAGGTTTGCTTGGCAAATTGCTGATGGAATGAGTTACTTGACCTCAAAATCTGTAAGTAAATTGAAAAAGAAACAAAAGGCAAACAATTCTAAAGCCTACTTGTAAGGCGTATCGTCATGTTAAGCTTTGTCTTGCATAGAATGTTATGTCTTTACAAGATCACGCTCGGGAGATACCGTCTTGATGACGTTTTTTTTTTTGTTATGACCGAGAACCCTCACAACTTATAAGTTTTATTTCAATGTGCGAATGGCGATGCTTGTGCATCGTTGCAAGTGCACCCCATCGAAATAGAATATCTGGGTTTTTCTCGTGTACGCGAAGGCAGAGACATGAATGAATAAAATCTATTGAGATATTGAGCCTACCGAACTGAGTGTACAACAAATATCCATTTAGTGACAAGGAAGAGAAGGAATTACAACTTGAAATTTATAAATTCGTCTTTGATTGCTAAACTGCTACATTACAGAACCCTATTTCGATTAAAATCTTAGGATAAGCGTTCTATGAAATAACTACGTATTGCACAAATAAAGTAGTTTGCTTCTCTCTGGAAAATGAGGCAGTAATAATAGTGAATTTAATTTTCTTTCATCTGGAAGAAAGAGAAATACGCACACACTATTATGTTGTTCGACATTTCTAATTTCTTAACTGAACCATTTCATTTCAGTTCTTTTTCTTCTGCAGCCGCTAATTCTTGCCGTTGCATCAATTCTTTCTTAGATCATTCACCGAGACCTTGCAGCCCGCAATATTTTGGTTGGACAAAAGGAAACTTGTAAAGTGACAAACTTCGGAATGGCCAGAGATGTGCAGCAGGAAAATATTTATGAACGAAAGACTAAAGTAATCAAGAACAGTGGGTGTGGGGGCAGTAATTCATATCGTTCAGTTTTGTGATCTTTCACAATCATTGTTGTGGTAAAGCTGATATGTTCCTGATTTTGATCATGAATTCCTTGGGTGGGACCCTAATGAAAATATTAGCTTTGCATATACGAGTACAACTTTAAATATCACTCTCTTGGACTAGTCGTTACCTATAATTTTTGAGCTGTTTCACCAGGTGATATTTGAAATCTTTAGGGCCGTATTCCCGTGAAGTGGACAGCTTATGAGGCCTTGTTGTATGGTAAATATACCACCAAAAGTGACGTGTAAGTATAATTGATTATTACCCGTAGCAATTTTCCAACAGGGTTTATCAATGTTAATCAGGACATGAATTCTATGCCCTGTCAAAAAATACGTATATATATTTCATTCGTCGTTTATATTGTTTATGTCTATAGTCACTTGATTTATATTCGTTTGATTTGTCTTTTTGCAGATGGAGTTATGGAGTTTTGTTGTACGAGATTTTCACCATAGGTAACATCGAATGGAAGTTTGTGAGGCTCTGTAGATGTCTTTTGTAATATACCATGTTTAATTTAACATTGTATCTTGCTGAGTTAGACAAACGCAATGAGCTTCCTCATGCAATCTCAAACTCCATCAAGTGACGCAGGTGGTGTTTCGGTGAAGGTCGTTTTTTTGTCACATTTATATTTTGATGGTCTTTTGGTTCTTCCAGGCGGTACACCTTACCCACGAATGGATGGAAGAAAAGTTGCAGACCTACTTCAGGATGGATACAGGATGCCTAAACCACAACACGTCGATGAAAAATTGTAAGTTTTATTTTTATACTCGTTCTCTCTCATCGTACAAGGAAGCGTTCTTTAAATCTCAAACAGATCATTTGTTTTCATACCAGGTATGAGATCATGATGAAATGCTGGAAGAATGACCCACACGTAAGACCAACCTTCACTGAATTGAAAAATCAGCTTAAGGACATGGAAACCCTACACAAGGTCAGAATTTTGATCAACATGAAAATTTTGTTTTTCACGTAGGACCGACTGGCTTAGGCTCAGCTAATTAGGATTTAAACTTAACATCATTGAGCCTTGAAAGGGTAGTAGTATGTACTCACCCTTGTAATTTTTACTAAGTTTGGATTGCATCTTTTTGTTATGTCACTGAAGCTAGCATTCCACGAAAAAACAGCGAAGAAGCGAACTACAATGTCTTAATGACAATTGACACTTGATGGTTATTTGAAAGATCATAAGATGATTGCAAAACTGCATTGGGACGCACAAAGTGTGGGGGACGACGACGCAATAAATACTTTCTCTGTTTTGGTGTCAAAAGCTGACCACTTGTGAGGATAACCGCTTATAACGTAAGAGGCACACTTTTTTAATGATGCTTGTTATTGTATTATTTTACTCTGCAGTAACTGATCAACATGAGAATGTACGACAAGCAGTTGTCTGCAAACGTCAGGATTTTATAGTGTAGTTCACGGTGTATGACTGGCTAACAGTTTGAACACTTCGCCACAACAAGTTTCAGGGATTAATCATGTTTGCCTTACACGCCTACTTACTCCAATTAGGCTGGAACGTTTTAATCCAATTGATTTTAAATTCTCAAACGCTGAAACGCTTTTAATACGTTTACCGATAAAGTATACTACAGTTTTCTCTTTAAGGTATTAAGCACTTACACATATGCTTGACACAAGCGTTTGTGTTCGGTTTATTTTCTGGCTCAATTCTGAAAGGCAGGACAGCGCGGAGAAAAATTCAATTTTTTTTCCTTTCAATTATTCGAACACTAGTTACAATAGAGCATGCAATACCTATGTCTGACTTTATTTCAGATATATTGAAGGATTTTTCCTTTTCCATTAAACGATAATTTCGTTGCAATCTTTTGAAAGTTAATCCTTTTTTTCTTTTACAAAAATGCAAACATCAGTTACCTAATGACCCATCCCAACCCACCCATCCCCAAAGGTAACTCTTGCGTGCGTGGTATGCCTAATAAAATGTCTGTGGTAGCATTGTTTAACAGCTCTTTAATGACATCAAAATAACTACCGAGCTGGTAAGACTGACTATTACCGCTAATAACAATGTTAGAAATAGCATTTCACTTACACGAGCTTTTATTGTTAGACAAGGTCACAATTATAAGTAATATAATTTTCCAATAAAAGTGTCAAACTTACCTTGCGCTAAGCAATCATGTTTCAAGTATACACAAGATAACTTTGTCTGTATCTCTAATACTCGCTCGACTCTACCACCTTGTCGTGCGCAACAGATGACATCTGTTCACGCGCTCGCGGAGGAGGTGTTTCAAATAATTGGAAAGGGTACAAATCAAGAATCGATCAGCGGCTTGGGTACGAACTGACTCAAACTTGGGTACGAAACGACAGGGTGCGGAAAGACTGGATACCCTATCCATATCACAGATTAATTTTGATAGTTTCTTCATTTTGACCCATAAGAATCTAATTATAGTTAAACTTCTGAACGTGATGCAATAGTCTCCAAAAAGTTTCTTTATATCGGGTGGCTTACAATATGCGCGAATTGATGGTAGGAAAATTGCCAACTTGCTTCAGCAGGGATACAGAAAGCCATAACCACAACATGTGGATGATAAATTGTAAGCACTAAATTTTCTTTAAGGCTGACACTCTAATGAGACCTGAAAATTTTACTGTGCCTTTGATTCTATCACTCTTAAGGCATATTTTGTAAGTAATTAAAAAGCCTCAATCTATTGCATCCTTTTCTCTTTAGTAATTGAATTCATTCCTTACTTTATGGAGATATTAATTATTTAAAATTTGGAAGATATTTGCATATCGACACATGCGGTCGTCCGATTTTGTTATCACTGATATGATTACAGACCGAATTAGTCTCCACTCAGTCCTATTATGTACCATTTTTTTTTCAAAATTATTGTCATAACAAATACTCAGATTTTTCTAATTATTGCGCTTTTTTAAACTCACATTTTCCTCTTACCATACAGATAGTTCAAATCCCGTACATGCCCGAGTTTTTTCCAGGCCTTATTTTCACTACGACTTAAGTAGTGTTCATAACTGCGAGGATCGCTTCCATATTCGAAAAGACAAACACTTGTATTAGCATCAAATTATTCGAGTAACTTGGCCGTTTTGGATAGTAGCTTTAAAGAAAAACTCGGTAACCAGATTTTCAGAGGATTGGATGATGGTGACTATCACAAACACTAAGTCAGCTCTATACTGTAAGCAGTTCTATATGAACTAAGCTTGTCACCCAGAAATCATTTTAATTTTCTTCTTTACTCCCCGAACTTTTCAGCTTTAATCTTTGAAAAATTGCGTTGATCCATGAATTTTATCCGCTATAATGACCTCTTCTTCAAAACATTCCATAATTCAGGCCCTGATGAACCGGTTTTCGCTAGAGTACGAAAAGGAAAATAGCAAATTGAACGAATATTTTCTCTTTGTCACATTTTAGCTATCGAAGTTCTTAGCTAGTGCTTTTATTTTTTATTCTACTCCATTTTTCCCAGTTTTTGTATTCTCTCAAAATCAAAATAAAGAATGCCACGAGGGAAAGTTTTTGGATCCTCCCCCTCTTAGTCTCCCCATAACCCCTACACCCCTGCATCCCTCCACTTAACATTCCCTCTTGTAACCAGAGTTCATCTGAGGCGCCCCTCTGACTTTAGACTTACTTTTGCCAACACCGTAGCTGTAATACATAACAAAGCAAGCTGTTGTTTCCACATCGTGTTCGTGCAGTTGCTTCTCAGCTAATTCTATATCGGGCACATAACTATGAGTCTCAGAGATGTTTTCAGATGACATGGTTCGAAGATACATGAACTGATATCAAGATAAAGGGAATCTTGAGGAAAATTACTCTCTAAAAATGCATTCGATTTGATTTTCCCGCACTTCTTGCTATGTACTGAATGAGTTTGCGCTTCTGGATTGCGTAATTATTTCGCTTGTGATCCACATGACTTTCGTTTCCGGCCCCAGGAATATGAGTATTCCCATGCATCCCTGAAAGGGATAGATCATCGGAACCCTACCTTGATTATATTTAGTAGCCCTTGGGAAAGAATCCATTATTGATAAACAAGAAAGAGAAGTTGAAAACTATCTGTTACAAGTTATTTTTTATTTGCGTGACTTTCATTTAGCTTCATACGCACGCGTGATCGATATCGGCGTCATCGATATCGTTCTCACTCGACACATTACAAGTTTCACGCATAGTTAACTCTAGATCTGAAAGGAACATTTCTCCGAGAGGAAAGTTTTTACAATTCGTGAAAATGTCGGAAGTGTTTAGCATAAAAGAAAGTTTACTGGAAAGTTTCATCGAAAATCCCTAATCTTACATTTCCGTTTGCGAACTAAGACCTGAAAGCTCGGAGATTCTATTGGAATGATGAGTCAATCAGTCACGTGGCGTTGATAAAGAAACTCTGGCAATGTTCCGTGCTTAGCCGTACCTGATGTGTAGACGCACCCTCCCCTCCCCCCACCTTGGGGAATAAGGAACGGTTGCACGTAGACCTAGGGATCCTCGCAATATTTGAATTGGTTCGTCACGCATTCCTCTCGATAACGTTTGCGTTTCGCGGCTATTCGAGATCAGTGGAGGCGCATAATTGCCGCTCAGATCGAAGAGAAACCGGAACCCAAATAGGTCACATAGGAAAAACCGAAAACCGCTTCGGATGTCAAATCCGAAAACCCGTTAGTATTTTTCGCGAAAACCGAAAACCAAATGCTAAAACACGGAATATCCGCAAACCGCAACGAACACCAAAACCGAAAAACCGAAAAATCGATCTCAAAAAATAGCTGACATCGCAAAACCGAAAATCCCAATGCCCCCTTCTTGAAACTTAGAAGTGCACTATTTTCTTGATTACTGAGAGTCGTCTTCTAAGCCATGAAAAAAGTTATTGCTTTGTCAGGTGGCTTTCAGATGGCAATGCAAACCTAGAAAAGAGTTACCAACTCATAAACTCTCTTCCTTGCCATCCATCACTCATTATTTGGAAGACCGGTTACCAATTTTTCCACTCAATATTGGTTCAAATAATGACCTCAGTAAGGATAATTGTGAAACGAAATGCGGCGGTCGAGCGAGTAGGACAAGGATTTTCAAAGCAATTTATTGTAAATGCAAACCAACAGCAATACAGCAGGCAAATTACACAGAAAAGGTTCTTGGAAATACGAGGACGTAATAGACTAAAACGTGTTTGAAATGACAAAACAAAACAGAAATTGTGCAGAAAACATGAACAGGAAAGATAACAATAAGCCGTACGTGACGTAAGTCACACAACTGAAATTTGAGAACCAATGACAAAACTACTCGACGCGTGATGCACAAGCGATTCGGGCGAAAAATGCTGCAGTAACACCGGGTAGGACGACTACGACTAAACAACAAGAGGATTCTACATAATAGTGTGCGAGGTTAGAGCGAATCTAAGAAAACTAAATGGAACGGAAAAGCACTCATTGGCGAACAAATAGTTCTGACCTATGAAATTGAAACTATGAATGGAGCGAAACAAAACAAACGAAACGTAAGAACAAAAATAAGAAAATATAACCCAATAACAAAAATTGTAAGAGGAACACAGGTTGATTTGCAATAAACTGATTGAAAAAGTGACAAACTGCGCGAATATTGTGCAAACAAAAACGAATGAAGTTAACACGTCTTAGAACAAACGCGTTTTTTCAATTTCAATAACAACAGATGAAAATAAAATGCGAAATGCCAGTAAACAATAGAATGAATTTGCCTTATTCCTAACTACGGAAAAGCAAATGCAAAAACGGGCTAAAAACAAAATAATACGATGAAATTATTTTTAACAATGAAAAAAATAAAGTCATAACTTAGCGAATTTGCGTGGTCTACGCGCGAGACAACAAGCTAAGCGACTTTAAGGCGATCCGGTAATTAACAAGGTCACGCACGTGTACTTAACAAAGCAAACAGCATCAACAATCCTATCTTGTCAGGAGCAAGTTCTCTAGCTTTGTATCGTTCTCTTAAGCGAACAGTTCAGTACGGCAGCACGAACTCAACTAAACTACAACCGAAGTTTGCTTCTTTTTACGAGTGAGAATTAAAACAGTGGACATTCAAGGGCACTTTGAAACCACATTCGAAGATGCTGTGAAGCCACATTCGAGGGTGCTGTGAAACATTTCAGTTTACACGTGTAAGTGTACGGGTATTCTTAAGTGATATCGTAAGCTTGCGAAATCATACCGGAAAATATAACAAAACGAAATAGTAAAAACTACGCGCTGCTCTATATTTAGTTACTCAGAGAAATTATTTGTCCACTAAGTTGAGTGTGACTTTACCTTGAGGTAGCAATCATGTAAAGAAACTACAAAATGCACTTAGATGGATAATTGAGCGTTATTTGCTCATACCTACATGTGTGATTGGTCTACCAGACCAGTTTTTAGCTTTATGCACATATAATTGTGGTATCCCTCACTGATAGACGTGGGCTACTAATTTTTGTTGTATATCTAGAAACAGTTTAAGTTTGACCAGAACCAAACCTTTTGAAATGTTTGCGTATATATGTCAGCTCATCATATACATAGAGAATATTACATGGCCGCTTGGGTATACGAATTTTATCTTCTAGTGCTGAAAGTATCTCTCACGAGTGAGCGAAGCGAACTGTTTATTTTATAGATACTTTTTTTTTTTTAATTTTCGAAACAACAAAATGGTGCAATTAAAGTGGTCACCTATCGCAAAATGCCTGTCACAAAAATGTTATGAAACTCGGATATAAAGTTATAAAGGAGAAATAAAGATAATAATACTTATACCAATGTGAAAATTTGGCAGCTCATTGAGAAAGTCACCGGTAGTGCACCAGTCGATGTAAACCCCCGCAACCCCCGGCCGGGACATAGCGGGGCATTTGCGGGAATTTTCCGTTATTTGACAGGCGAAAGGGCCGCAGGTATCGGGGACTTTTGTACCGTTGCACTTATGTCCTCTTATTGCAGATATGTCCTCTGACGTAATGTGATACAGTGGCCAATCATATCCTGCGATCTATCGAGCGACACGCGGCTTGGGACTGGTTAAGAGACTCCGTTGAAGTTATGTCTTCAAGCAAAAGTAGTCATTCAAGGGGGTCGGGATAAGTGGAAAATTTGACCAGTATTTTCCGGTAACTGATCTGAGGAAAACATGCTGTTCGCATGATCACTGCGAACCGGATCATTGGCCTATTGCTTTCCTTGAAGTTCTATCGTTCGTTAACGCAGAGTGATCGCATTGTTGTTATAACCTAAACTTGGAAGAACAATTTGCTGCGCGTGAATAACAAAGCGACTTTCGACTAAAGGATGCGTTATTGTTCACGTTTTATTTGCAGCCTTGATTTATTTACAGTCTTCATTGCTCGACTTGCGACTTCAAAGACAACATTTTAGCCACAAGCTTAGACAAAAGCACAATGTGGCGTCATATCACAATTGCTTTATTTTCTTTAATAGTTGAAGATCATAGATTATGGTTCGTCGACATAAAATTATGTATTTTTGACACTTCACCTGATCTACTGGAGGTGAGATCGACTGAGAAGTCCAAGTTGTGATTATTTGTCTGCGTCACGAAGTCTTCCTTCAATCACAGAAGTTTGGCCTTCAGTTGTTTATTTTGAGTACTGTTGGTTTTTGCCGTATCGGACTGAGCCCTCCGTTAAAAAAATTGAAGTAGTAGATTGTGATATTATTGCGGTTCCGCTGATTTTAGCTGTTTGTTTCTTTTTTTAGTACTGTTTCTAAATTATTGTAGGATTTATTGCACTTTTGGGTGGATTTGTCCTTTTTTACCCTGTTTATGACAAATTCGCACAATGATTAAATCGAAAATGGGGCTAAAGGTGGCTATGGCAAGTCAATAGGATAGAATCCACCTAAAGGATGAATTTCACAGAATTTATCCCGATTTTCTAGAATTCACTGGGAAAAAATGGAAAATCGGGTTGAAGACTGGATATGGCAACTTGGGATCTATTCCATTTGGAGGATAACTTTTCAGATATTACCCAGTTTTTTGTCAAATTCACCGAAAAAAATGGAAAATCGGAGTAAAAATAGCATATGGGAACTTCGGGTATTATTCACTTGTAGCATGAATGCTTAAAATTTACCTCGTTTTTCTCGAGTTCACTTATCAAATGGAAAATCGGGGTAAAGATGGCATATTGGAACTTAGCGTATTGCTATTACTTGCGGGATGAGTTCGCAGAATTTACCCCGTTTTTCTAGAATTCATTGAAAAAAAAATGGAAAATCGGGTTGAAGATAGCATGTGGGAACTTAGGGTACTATTCACTTGTAGTATGAATGCTTAAAATTTACCCCGTTTTTCTCGAATACATCGATCAAATGGAAAATCGGGGTAAAGATGGCATATGGTAACTTAGCGTATTGCCATCACTTGCGGGATGAATTCGCAGAATTTATCCCGTTTATCTAGAATACAATGATAAAAAAGCATAGAAAATCGGGTTGAAGATTGGATATGACAACCTAGGATCTATTCCATTTGAAGGATGAATTTATCCCGTTATTCTTATAGAATTTTCAGAAAAAAAATGGGAAATCGGGGTAAAGATAGCATATGGGAACTTTGGGTATTACCTACTTGTAGCATGAATGCTCACAATTTACCTCTTTTTTTTCTAAAATTCACTGATCAAATGAAAAATTGGGGTGAAGATGGCATATGGGAACTTACGGTATTAGCTACTTGCGGGCCAAATTCTCAAAATTTACCCCGTAATTCTAGAATTCATTGAAAAAAAAAAAAAGGAAAAAATGCAAAATCGGATTAAATATTGGATTTGGCAACCTAGGATTTATTCCACTTGAAGGACGAATTCTCAGAATTCATCCCGCTTTTCTAGAATTCATTGAGGAAAGAAACTTTTTTTAAAATTTGTAATTTTTCCTTTTTTTTCATTTTAAAGTAAGACTAGCGAGCCGCACAAAGAAACATTTCTTGTAGTTGTAAGCTCCTCATTTATTTCCGACGCGTTTCGTCTCTAATTGAGACTTCTTTAGAGAATGACTACAGTGAACGGGGAACAGTATATTACATAGCACGTTGGTGTGCCTAAGTTTTTAATTTCCATGGAAGTAAATAATGACTGAAAGTGGGCGTTATAAAAAACATCTAAATTCATATTAAGTCATTGTGGGTTGCTTTATTTTTGGGGGCTAACGATTAGCGCTAATCGTAGAATTTATCGCTGAAAAAAGAAATGGAAAATTGGGGTAAAGATGGCATATGGGAACTAAAGGTATTATCCACTTGTAGCATGTTCTCTCAGAATTTACCCCGTTTTGCTATAATTAATTGAAAAAAAAATGGAAAATCGAGGTAAAGATTGGATATGACAAGTCAGTAGGATTAATTTCACTTGGAGGATGAATTTTCAGAATGAAACCCGCTTTTCTATAATCATTGAAAAAAAATGGAAAATCGGGGTAAACTAGATTAGATGTGGCAGGTCAATAGGATATATTCCAGTTGGGGGATAATTTACTAAAATTTGCTCCGTTTTTCCATAATTCCTTGAAAAAAATTGAAAAATCAGAGTAAAGATGGCATATGGGAACTACGGGTATTATCCACTTGTAGCATGAATTCTCAGAGTTTACCCTGTTTTTCTGGAATTAATTCTCTAAAAAATGGAAAATCCGGAAAGATTTGACATGACAAAGTAGGTTATATTCCACTTGCGGGATGAATTCTAAGAAATTGTCTCGCTTCTCTAGAATTAGAGTTTACCCTGTTTTTTTGGAATTAATTCGTCAAAAAATGGAAAATCGGGGCAAAGATTGGATATGACAACGTAGGATATATTCCACTTACGGTATGAATTCTCATAACTTACCCCGTTTTTCTGGAACTCATTGAAATAAAAATGGAAGATCGGGTTGAAGATTGGATATGGAAACTTAGAATGCATTCCACATACGGGATGAATTCTCAGAATTTACACCGTTTTTCTGGAATTAATTAGAAAAAAACGGAAAATGAGGGATGTTCCGAGTTATAATTTATTCCAATTTTAAGATAAATGGACACAATTTAGCCCGTTTTCAGAATTCATTGAAAATTCATTTGGCATGTTGGGATATATTCTTTTTATGATATAAATTTTTTTTCTAGAATTCTCTGAAAATAATGGAAAATCGGGTAAAAGATTATAAATCACAAGTTGGGATATGTTTCACTTGTAGGATGAATTGTCTGATTTTACCCCATTTTTACAGAGTTCTTGGAAAAATGCAAAGAACCGGGACAAAGATTGAATATGACAAGTTAGGATGTATTCCATTGACAGGATGAATACTCAGATTTTACCCCGTTTTTCCAGAACTGACTCAACAAACGGAAAATCGGGGTGAAGATTGATTATAAAAAGTTAGGATGTATCCCACATGTGGGATTAACTGTCAGATTTTACCTTGTCTCTAATAAACGAAAAAAATGGAAAATTAGGCTAAAGATTTGATATGGCAAAATTGGAAACTCGGAGTAAAGATAGCATATGGAAGCTAAGGGTCTTATGAATTCTCAGAGTTTACCCCATTTTTCTAGAACTAATTTATTAAAACAAAGGAAAATCGGGGTAAAGATTTGACATCACAACTTAGGTTATGTTCCACTTGCGTGATGAATTGTCAAAACTTATCCCGTTTTCTAGAATTGGTTGAACAAATGGAAAATCAGGGACAGATTGGACATTGCAAGTCATGATATTAACCACTCGTGGAAAGAATTGTCACGGTTTACCTCGTTTTCTAGAGTTATTTGAACAAATCGGGATAAAGATTGGATATAGAAAAGTTATGATATTATCCACTCGTAGGTTGGTTCAGAAAATGGAAAATTAGGGTGAAGATTGGAATTGGCATGTTAGTATATATTCTACTTACTGGATAAATTGTAAGAATTCAATGAAAAATGGAAAATAGCGGTTAATATTGGATATGTCAAGTTGGAATACATTACATATGCAGGGTACGAGCTATTTGATTGTTTTGATTTTCGAATGCGCTTAAAACATGGAAATGCATGGGAATGAACAGATATACCGCATTTGTAAGTTAGATCGCCGGAATTGCACCCTTTATTCGCGTAAAAGAATGTTGGGATGAGGGTAGGTGTCGGAAGGTTACCCTCGGGTGAAGTCAATAATTTTAGCCGGTACATTGTAGAATCCCTGCGCAAAGCCTGGAGATTATTGGACAAATATCACTGGGCCTGAGAAGATTTTTATCGCTGGAAAAGAGAATGTAGCCTTCCCTATAAAATATTTATCAGTCTGCAAGTTTTGATGCTATGTTTCACCACTGTGATGTTCGGATTGTTGAGACCGGTCTGTATATTACTCACACCCTTGGAATTTAAGTCAATTTAGCGTTAAAAAAAAGTGTTCAGACAATTGGAAATTTTCCCAGAAGTCGCTGTGTACACAGATGCATGTGCATATATTGACGGCAAACTATTGATTTATCTTTGCTTGACAAGCAAAGTGTACATCTACGTAAAGGACTACGGGTTCTATGCACCGTCAGATAAAACATTGTAACAGAATATTTAAAGAGCCGAGTGCAAAGGAAGCCATTCCAAAAGGATCTCATTCCAGAGAGACATCTGCCCAATAAGTAGGATGCTTATATGAGAAAAGAAAAGAAAAGAAAACTTGAGTAATTCAGATTTAATTAAATTTTTAACAGATGACAATATTAACAAGCATTACTTTCTTGTCACTATTAACATGCATCACGAAAGAAAATTGAGCAATAACAATTATTCATGCTAATACTAAGTCAAGGCTTTGTCACAGTTTCTTTCTCAAAAAGATATTGTACATGAATATGAAAAGTGATTTTATCCAACCAGTGAAATTGGTCATAAACTACTGTGCATTACAAAATTTTTGGTTTATGTCATGTTTTCCACACACAACATGGGGTGATCCCTTTTTTAATGTTTCATATAAATTTTGGTTACCTTTTTCCTGCTATGATATCCTTTGTTGATAAAGTCATCTTCATAAATAGGATACATAGGATACACTGTAAGTGTTTGGAACAGATAAACACTCTTTTTGTGTCATTTAAGCAGGAGTGATTGGTGCTAAATATTTTTTCTAACCACATGTGCAAACCGTAATTAATCTAACTCAAAATTCAGGCTTAAATTGCTCATCTAACAAACAAATGGGCAGTTTACAAAAAAAAACTCCTTCAGTCGTACTTGAACATGCAACATTCCATGGAAATAAACATCTTCGGTACAAATAATTCAAGTAAATAACTTCAGGTGAAATAGTGATTTTTCAGAATTTGTGACATATAAAGTAGATTACAGTGCACTTATATACAATAAATCCATTCTATCCTTTTACTCAGTTGCAACTATTTGGCTCTAACTGTTCAATACTATTTGACAGATTACAGAAAGTAACTCTTTCTGTCCTTCCAATTTGCCCTTATATACTTTTGAATAAAATAAAGCAGTTGACACCAGATCGAGAAGTCAAGGCTATTTTATTCACCCATTCACTCGTACTGGTTGGTAAGATTTCTTTTTTATATGGGTTGCTGTAAATGTAAAGATTTTAAATATATTCTTTGCAATTTAAATGTTTGTGTCATTTTTTAAAATTTTACTGCTCTGGAAATGCACTGGATATGAAACTCTGGAACTAAACAACTCCAAAAGAGGTTTTGTGGACAAATTCATGGGTCTGATGTGAACATGCTTAAGAGGTCATATTCTCTATTGATGTTCTCTGGCCATGTCTAGGTACTATTCACAATTTGGAGCTGGGGAATTTTGGATATAACTTGAATTAAGCATGCTTCAAAACCCAATTGAAACTGTTAGAGTGAACACATGACCTGTTAGGTGTTTAATTATTAGTACTACACTGTGCCAAATAGCTTTCTTTTACTGATTTTATTTAAAATTACAAAAAGTCTTTCTCCTCAAGTTGCCTCCATTTCCAGTCTCTCCACATTCCATAATGATGCTGTTCTGTAATGCTCAATAAGACCCATCCATCAACTTGCTTTAAGATACTTGCCACATCTGTGGTCTCATTGGTCCAAAATTCCAAGGGTCTATCCCACTTGTAATGAAAACTCTTTGTTTCAACCTACCCATCCTTACTTGCCTCCAGTAATCAAAATTTATCATTTCTTCTGTCGTCATCACTGCATGGTAACACCCTCTTGGAACATTTATCCCTTTCTTCTTCCTTAGTTTGAAAAGATATTGTTCAGTGATGGCATTAAGGCCTTGGAATACCTTCCTTCCTTCCTTCCTTCTTTCAAATAGAGAATCTGTAGGGTTGGAATCTGTGAAGAAAATCAGTCTCCATTAGAAAAGAGACTTTAATGACACTCAGCTGATGAAAGACTGTCTTTACCAAAGTGGTATTAAAATGCACATTTGGCCTACTTTCATTGGGTTGGTTGGACTTCTTTGCTAATGAAGTACCACTAACCTTGAGTATCAGTATGTTAATGATAATATGCTATGAATTAACTCAAGGGGCAATGAAAACAACCTCATCCTTCTGTTAACCCAACAAAAAAATTTAGCAATCAAAGAAGGAACATCAATCATTAGATGTATTTATAATAATTTCCCTTAAAATTTAAAAAACATCCAAAACTGGTCATCAAAGGACACATAAAACAAAAGCAATAGTTGTAATAATAGTAATAATAATAATAGTAATAATAATAATAATAATAAGAATATTCCCCTAAACTACTTCGCATGTTACAAGATCTCTGCATAGTATAAAATAGTTTTAGTAATAATAATAAGTAATAATAATAATAATAATAATAATAACAATAATAATAATAACAACAATAACAATAAAGTAAGAGAAAACCTAAACAGAAGAAAACTATAAATCACTCACAAATTCTGCATACCTCATAAGAAGCATCTTTGGGAGGCTTGAGGAGCTCAAACAGGACAAAATCTTCATCATCTGGTTCACTGGCTATAAAAAAGCACACAATGCTTTCAGTAGCAAATAACAAAAAACAAACAAGGTTTATAGAGATAAATAATTGTGGAACAATATAGCAAAAAACTCATCTTACAAAAACAAAGAGACAAAGAGTGAAAATGGTCTACATAATTATTAACTACCTTGAATATTGTTTTCATTTGACAGCTCTGTGTCTTTGTCCAGTAGTTGAATGTCTAATGGTGAAAGAGGAGGGAGGAGAACAAATAAATCATCATTCATATCACCATAATCCTCCTCAAAATCTCCTGATTCATACTCACCAGGAAAAGCAACACCAAAACCAGCAGAAACCTCTTCCATGGTTTTTCCAGGACTAAATGGACTCACTCCCTAAGCACATATGGGGGTTTTGATAAGATTGTGGAAAGGAGGGACAACATTTGAGCAGCTGGGAGGGACAAAAGTGACAGTGTGGCAGCCATTTATTCCCACTTGGATAGCAAAGTCTGGGGAACCTTTCCCTGGAAATTTAAAAGTTTAGATGTCCAAAAGGGTCCATTTTAGGCCACTATTTCTCAAGTTGGTTAAAAATTATATCTGCTACAAGGGAGAGCGAGGGAGAGTGTTGACACTGATTTAATGAATAGAATAGCTTTTACATAACAAACTATATAAACATTATGTACATAGTAATGTTGTCTCATAGATGATGTCTGTGTGGTCTTGTTTGATTTTTACCTTTGCCTTGCTCAAAAATATGAAATTGTTCCCTGGACAACATTCAATTTTGGGGCACAGTGCTGTGATTTCTGACACAGTATATTTAAAGCAATTACTGATGGCAAAGGACTTAATTGGTACTTCAATGATGAATGTAGAGTACAGCAATCAATGTAAACCATCACACCAAAAAACATGGTGACTGGTACATTCAGCTAGAACTCTTTGCACAAGAAAATCCTGGGACCACTCAAAAAGTCAAGCAGAAAAAATTCGGAAAAATTTTAAATTTTCATACATAATGTTGCTGTTTTGTGAAATATTGCTTTCTACATGTGTCTTACCCTAAGAATAAAGGTAAAATGTACAGGCACCATCTTTGTCCGTAAGTGGATTGAATCTATTGGGTAAACACCAGAAAAAATAATAATATTGATACAAATAGGCTGTGGGTTTTGTATAGGTATGCTGTGGTTTAGTTTTATCTTTAGTTTATTCTTTACTTTTAAAAGAGGCCAAATTTATATTGACATATCATCTCACAATAACCTAGGCTAGGAGCTAAATTTTATCTTTATCCAACAAGACCAAGTTCTTGCAGGAGCCAAGTTCTTGTAGGAGCAATAATCGCTAATAATGGGCAATAGTCTGTATTGAATTAAGTATTCATTTGTGCAAGAATTAGTATTTATTTCATTTTAATGTTTGTAACACACAATTGAAAAAGTATGTAAAATGCGGTAACAAAATACATATCATTGTGGTATTCCTCTAAATAGATCAAAAGAAAGAAAGTGGCATATGTCAGCCACTGATTTAAATAGAAAAGCACATATTATTAAGTGATGAGTAATTTTGCTGCAAATTTGTGCCCTTCTGGGTGAGCAAAGAGAATGATGACCCAACTGTTACTTGCTGCAGAGCGTTAGGAGCCAGCACCCTATCCTTTATAAGAGACCAGATCTTCATCATATGTGTAAGCAGTTTGTAAGTTAACTTTCCAGGATGTGTGAAGTTAACATCGACCATACATCCTAGCTGAATTTTTGCGTAGCCCCATACATTTACAATGAATACATGTCTTCCACTGTACCCGTAATAGCCACCAGTGTAGACACTATGAGACTGCTACATGCAACACAATACAAATTATTGATGCTGGAAGAAAATCACAAGTTTTTGATCATTGAAACACCGAGATCTTTCCTGGTTTTTAATCGTGTAATATCTGGTGTTGAATGTCCCAAACAAAATAAAAAGTCAGTCCTCGACACAGAAGGATTCAATGAATCCAGGTATCATGCAGCTAGATGAAATCTACTGGAATTTAGAACAAAACTTGAACGCGATCTTTGAAGAATGGTTGTAATATTTAAAATTTTAAAAAACACTAACATGAAGAGCAACGAAAACCTTACCTTATTGTACTAGCTCCAACAGAAAAGTAAGGAAAGCCATGAGGCAATGTCAAATTCTCGTCTTCCTAGGCTTTCCAACGTATGGAAGAAAATTTCCCAAATACCTCGCACTTAAAAACGCTACCAGAATCTTACTCTTTCACCAATCCGAAGCGTCCCAAAAGATGTCAAGGATAGCCCATGAAATTCTCAAACTTCAAGCGCGGAAATCTTAACGATCTTTTTACACTTTTGCTTTGCATCCCTCCCCTAGTTGGGAAGTGACACGCAGAAGACACGATCACAACGCACTTTGATTGGAAGAAGTAAAACTGCATTCTATTGGTTATAATGTGTGAAGACATAACTACAACAGAAGACACAACTGCAACGCTACTTTGACCTCTTTTGCACGTCATCCAAGAGCAGGGGGGGAGTGGCCGGGATATTTTCCACCGAGGTGGACTGGGTCAAGAATCGCTAGTCCGGCATTTACTAACACTTAACCCTCTTCTACTAGCATGTAGAATTTAATATTTCTCTTAAATGTTAACAGTAGACTATAAAGACACCACAAACATTTTATACCATTTGAAAAGCATTGTATGCGGTAACGTGTGTTACTTGACAAATAAAGTTTAAACCATTTACATTAGCCTGTGTCTTCCACTCATCAAGAGCGGGGGATGTGAGCGGGGTCGTTAGCTTCAATTAGAGGAAAAACCTGACCTTGGGGTGCGGGGCATTTCGCAACTTTAGAAGTGAGCGCTTGTCGCCGGGGGGGTGCGGGGGTTTACATTGACTGGTGCATAACTGTCCCGTCTCCTCACCTCCAAGCCGTTTCGTGAATGAAATTTCAAACGAATCGGCCGCGTGCCTGAGCGGGAACGTTTCTTGTAATTGGCTAATCATGTTAGTAACCATGGCGACACTAATATCCTCACATGTGAAAGATAAAAATAGTATCTTCACTGCGCGCGATGAAGATATTATTTTTCAGTAACAGGAAAAATCCTGGTATTTCATCAGTATCTATGTAATAAATAATGAGATTTACTTGAAGCTAATTTGAAAAAAAATGATTTGTAATAAAACTGCACAAATTCTGATAGGCTGGTTGGTTTTTCTCACAAGTGAGAATGAGCATCTGACCAATCACAAATGGTAAATGAAATTTTTGACCAGTGAAAACAGAAGTATGGGTTTTTTCGCCTTTGTGGTGTGGGGGCTTGTCAAAGTGAATGAAAGTAAATACCAGCAATGTTTGCTGGTTGCATACTACTACATAGAATTACGACTTCAAGGTTAAGAACAAGAAGTCAGCTGTTGATGTAAACAAGTTAAATTCGTTTTGCTAGAACGGCTTCAAAAAACGGCTTCAAAACTCCGTAAGAATAACAGGAAGTAAATTTGACAGCATCAACCCAAGAACACAGACGTATTTCTGCTTCTCGCCTTTTTGATATCTCTGGCTCTGCCCTATGAATAATTCTATATTTCGGGAGAAGAGGGAAAAATCGAAAGGAGCGGGAAATACTCGAAATATTTCTGTGCTTAGGGTTCGTCATCTCAATACTAATTCTTCATAAAGTAAACAATTTCCATATATATATATATTTTTTTTTTTTTCTCTATTTTCATAAACTCGCTTAGTGTATTTAAAGTGAAAGGCTTCAAAAGATTCATGGCTGTTTTTGCAACAGCTACTCAATGTAGTGTATTTCTAGCGGCGTCGACAGAATTGGATCACGGATCGGATCACGGATCGAAAAAAAAAGAGAGTTTTGAAAAATAAAAAAAAATCGTTTATTAAATAACAGTATGCAAAATAAGAATGAAAAAATCTAAAATATAGCGATTGAAATTAGAAATGTTGCGTGACAGCCAAAATTAAGTCTGTGTGACATAATGAAGCGCAGGCCCCACTGTAAGTTTTTTCACTCTAAAACGCCATGTAGTCACCTTCAAACGGCTGTTGTTTGGTACCGCCGTGGACAAGCGCAAGCGAGAGGAACATATAATTTCATCAATCAGTTATTATTTATTTTTATTATTTTTTTTTTTATATCATCTACTTTTCCTTTATTCAATAACACTTAGCACACGCGAGAGAAGAAGCGATGGTTTAGTGAAGTGCAAGTAAGTGATTTACGTAGTCCACGAAAGTGGCCACATGGGGGTTTGAGACAAAAAAATTGGGGCCCTAACGCTCCATTATGTCACGCAGACCTTATTTTGGCTTGTCAAGCAACATTTCTAATTTTAAGTGTTTTCATTTTATAAACGATTTGATTTTCTTATTCATCAAAACTTTTCTTTTTCGATCCGTTAACCGGTCCGTGTTCCGATCCGGTCCGATCCTCCATTTCATCAAAAAAATCCCACTCTAGCTAAAATGAGGTCTTTTTCCGACTTAACAGATATTTGGGCAACCTTCAGTTGTCGCAAATAAGATTTAATATCCTTCGTACAGGAAGACAAAGGAAAGAATTCACACAAGTGCTATTGGAATGCGAAGAGAACGAACAAGACAATTAGGCAGCCATAGCTTTAAGTTGCCACTCCAAAAAATCGACCAAGTAACTAGAAAAAACAACGGCGAGACTTCACCGGCTAGAAAAGACTATGTGCTTTTTTTGTTTTCTTTGTTTACTTTTCATGGCGACGGTGTTTACATTAGCCTGATTGAAGGATCTCTACCTCGAAAACAATCATGCAATCAGACTTTATAAAGGTAAAATAAAGTAAGTTTATTAAAAGTAGAATGTGGATTGACTTTCAAGATAGACTTTTATTTTTTCGAGCTCTGGGAATTTCATTTCTGAATTCATGCAAGTACATGTGACGGGAGCAGGTGACACGCCACACACCTAAATTTACATGACGGCTGTTTTTTCTCTTGAAGGAAATTAGTTTAAGTGCATCCTAAGTTTGATAATAAATTTAACAAGTACGGAAAGTAACAAATGTACAAAATATACCTCGCATACCTTGTTTTTAGCTGTTGACTTCCAGCATATAAACATGAATAGGTGTTATTAGATTTATTAGTAACTGTCAGTGAATTGTGTCAATATCTACGAATTAGTACAATTAATTCAACGCCTTACCTATGCAACTAAACATCTTTTAATATTTTTAAGCCGAAAAACAAAACATTTGGCGTCACATATACCATTACACGATTCGATTCGGCCCATTAACCAGTAGCTTGTGGTCACAAAGTGCTTAAATCAACTTTGCCTGTCACGCACTTCGGAGGAATGTGATCACGAATATTTCACAGAGGCCAAAAATTTTTTTCTTCAGAAACATAGCACTTTGATTGGATTTTACTTTGATCACATGTTGATCGACATGTAACGTTGCCCATTGGAGATATTTGCAATTAAAAAAGCCTTATTTTCGGTCTCTAAAAATTGTCGCGTGACATGGTTAATTATGAAATGCTCTCGATTCAAATCAATCCAACTTCGAACTTTCCATTGCCTAAGGTTCAAAAAATTGTCGGATAAAATGAGATTAAAATCCACCGCATTCTATCAGAGTGGGAGATCTTTTTTGAAAGTACAATTTTAGGGCTAATTTCGGGGTTTTATCCCTGGGATTTGATGTGAAAGCCCTTGTACCCCAGGGATTAAGCGGGAGCCCAAACTACTTTGGACTCTTGAATAACTTTATGACCTTAATCATCTGTGAAAGTTTGAGAGAAATCGGTGAGATGGCATGTGTCACGCCTGACTGGTCCTCTCGTGGACAGACTCTTAAATATGAGGCATAAATTATTCGGCAAAATCTGAGAGCCCATCAGAAGATGACACAACGATGAATATATCCGCCCTTACAAACATATATAAACTGGCGCGCGCAAACAGCACAGTCACACTTTAAAGATAACTTGGCAAGAGATCTTGAGTCAAAGTCGGTCGTGTTAGCATCGAAAGTACACATAAAGTTTTAGATATGCCTGGAAAGTCAGGATCCTCAGGAAACTCGGGCGAAGACAAAGGATATGATAAATTTGATAGTGGCAAGAGGAGCTGGTCTAATAAGTCTCGACAGTACAGCGTATTACTTCGGTTTCACTTTCGAAAAACTTACTTTTATTTTTTGCCTTTTTCAGGCTGCACAATCTTGTGACAAGAACGGGAAACTTGACTCAGTTTATATGCTACTGCCGCACACAATAGCTTATTTTCGCGCCTACTCCTGATATTTGAGATAACACTTAATCTATGCTACAACTGAGAAACCAAGTGAATTAAGGGTATGAGTTTCTAAAGTAACTGTGGTGCTGCGACGGTGGGATAGTATAACAGGGTAATTTAGTGTTATATACGAAGTTGATAAGGTAAATAAGCCACCATAAAGAGTTAAAAGGCTGACGATTCGAGCGTTAGCCCTTCGTCAGAGCGATAGAAGAAGAGCTCTTCGTCAAAGCTCTTTGTCAGAACGATGTAAGAAACTAAGCGACAACAGCCACGAGAAAAAATGTCCAAAAGAAGAAAAATCCAAACAGAAATGTCCGAACGTGGAGTCGAAAAACGGGAAAAACAACCAAATGTAAATAAGGACTCTGTTTCATAACTGCGTTATTTCAGCATTTTCCTTTCGAATGCTAATTTCTTTTGCGTTTGTGTTTCAGAATATGTGAAAGAAGGTGGCGACGAATGTGTACTGTTGTAAATGGTAATTTTTTACACTCTTATAAAATTGACATAAAATCGCTCTTAAACTCTTGTCTACACCCTTCTTGTAACTTGCCTATCAAACTAAATACATTTCAACTCACTTGAAAGAACTGTTAGCAAACTAGACAATTTCTTAGTGTTGATCCTCAGTTGGAAAAACCCGGGTTGTTACAACTCTTCATGCTCAATGTAAAAATACACATTTGCACGCAATTGTCTTGCAATGGACGAAGACTTCAGAAATAATTTATCGTTCATAAATAACATGATTTGTTACATTAAGGTCGGTAGTACCAAACCCTACATAATCTTAATCTGCTTGTCTTGCCTTTCAGACCCTGAAGATCACGCTTTTTGGAAGAGACGGAATGAAGCCCCTCTTCACAAGGACTGATGTTTCTCTCTTTCAAAGTTCTGGAGTTATTTACAGTTTGGACACGTTGCGCAACCACAACCACAGAATGTTTTACTCGTATTAGAAAGATGACTTAGGTTACTAATCTTTTTATGTTTGAAAAAGTTTTCGGTTTTGGAGTGCAGTGCATGAAATGGCTGGTTTTCAGATGAGCTTGTTAATTCGACTAATTTAATCAATTCACGTTACGGATTTTTTCAATTCACGTTAACTTTTTACACATCTCGGCTTGGTGCTGTTTATTTGACCTGAGTTTAATGAGAAAGCGATGTAACATCTAAGTTATAAATTCGCTAGTGAATGGCACACATCAGGAACAGATGTAAAAGACCTTACAGGGATAGACTCAATAAACATCACAAAGAAACACTGACTTGAGCTGTGTGACTTTTATCGACGGGAAAATTTTGGGCAACTTTAAAAAAAACTCAATGACCCTTAAATTCCCAAGGCATTCTCAATGATGGTATAAAATGCCAAATGTTTCAACGAGGGTTGCTCGCGTCAAAATCACGAATTACATTTTGAAAATTTGAACACGGGCACTTCAATAATGACCTAATTGAAATCAACCGATGAGGCAGTAATCGCGAAAGTAGGTTAATCTAAATGGATAATTTCAACCAAACGAGTGTGGAAATTATCGCACGCTGCGCATGAGGCTGGAAATAGTCTGAAATAAAGATGAACTGACATCTCTTCAACTATTGAGCGCGCTTTCATGATGAATGCGTATTTACATATATTTCTGCTGCGTCAATCTACCAAATTTAATAACTTACTGCGTCCAAAGGTCGCCAGAAACGGAAAGTAAAAAGTATTCATCCTTCCAGCTTCATAGAAAACTGCGCAAGTATTTGGTCGATACATCATAGCGAGAGAAGCAGCTGTTTTTTCAGAATACGCCTATGATAGGCTAAGGTATATTTTTGCAGCGAAGTCACTCTTCAAGAAAGAAAGGCTAATAGCGGCGGAAGGAAATAGTGCACATCGTGTAAGGCTAGGTGAAAGAAGAAAAGTGAAAGAAAAAAGGGCCGCGTAACTAGATCTTTCTTCCAGAAAGATCTCAAGAGAGTTTCTGTAAACTAATCTCTCGCCATCATGTAACAGATCAAGTCGTAGAAGCAGATCGAAGGATTAAAGAAAGAAATATTGGTGTTGTCACGAGGAGTAACAAAGAAAAAATCCGAGTCTTCGCGAAGAATCGAATCTCAACCCTTTCAATTCCGCGTCGTAACATAGCCTTTTCCACTGGGCCGCAGAGAACTCTATCGAAGGAGATGCCATTAAATGATCGAAAGTTTGATTGAAAAGGGTGAAAAATAAGCCGACCAAAGAAGTCAAGTATATGCACAATCCAGACGAATATCAATTTGTTTGTGTATTGTGTATGTTTCTTTTCTGAGGAGCTGTTAAACATTTCACTTCCGCGTAATCCAATTCACATGGAAGTAATCAAGCTAAATAAATTCGAAATATCTTCATCAATAACAATCTTTAAGCTCGACAACTTGGAGGCATCAAAGATTCATTTAGACGCCTTTTTTCATTAAAACAAAACCACAGACTCCTCGCAGTGATATGCAGTTCTCAATCCACTGTATTGCAGCCTTTCGTTAGTCAAACTTAAAGAGTTTACATCTATCGTAACACCCTAATAACTATGTATTTGAATTGGAAATGAACGATTTCATTCGTTAAAGTTTCGTCCAATCTAATGAAACCAGCGTTAAGTTTAAAATCTTATAGTCAAGTTTAATTTGCATTCATTTGCATTATAAGTATCAAATGATTTATATGTAGTAAAACCTTTAATCTCAAGTACATAATTTAGGTAGTCTCATTGACGACGGATTAACGTTGTCTTCAAGTCGCCGATCGAATCTAATAGCGACGCGCGGACATGACGTCACTAAAATGTCACGCGATACTAGGGTCGGACATTCGAACCGGATGTGCGGTATATTTACTGTATAATGTATGGCGAAACCAGATGATTTATCGACGAACAAAATTTGTTATATTGACTGAAAACGACGAGGTCCCTGGCTCAAAATTTACCAGCTGCCCTGAAGATTATATGGTCGATCAACTCAAGTGCTGGTTAAAGTGCAGGGGGTCAAAACAAAGTGGCAAACGTCAAGAGTTGATCACTCGTGTCAAGGACTGTATCGCCAGCGGAAATCACCATCTCCTCGATCCTGGAATTGATGGTGGAAAATGGTTGAAAGCCAAGGAGGATCGAGAACATGGAAGTAATTTAACTGACCATAAGTCGCTCGTGCCTGATCCACTAAAGAAGAACTCGAGAGTATTTCCATTGTATGACATTCCATCATTATTTAACTACAGCCACATCGTTTGTGTAGCAAAGTCACGGCTTTTAGCCGACTTCTCTTGATCATTCTCCAGCCTAGAATTTTCTATCACTTCAGCGCTATCAGAGACATAATCATTAACATGAGCCTCGTCGACAACTGGATGTGATTTGTCTAGATTCGATCCTGATTTCCTTCGTTTAGACGGAACTGCATGTCTCGCAAGTGGCGCTTTCCGCTTTGGTTTTGTAGCTTTCAAGACCTCTTTTGGCTTCAGTGTTGCCTTCAAGGGCACATCAAAATGTTGAAAACTGGACCGAGAGTGTCACGTGGAGTTTTGTATGTTTCTTAACCCCCACGAATTGAACTTTGAACTCTCGATGAAAACTCAAAAAAGGAGAATGAAAAGGAATGCGTGAAAGCTGTCTTGTATATTGTTATTCTGGAATACAGTCTTTATTCGAAGTTGTCCTGTTGTATACGTTTTATACATTTGGTGGCGAGACCCGGGAATCGAAAACCGGGATTCTACCGCTCTGAAGAACGTCTTGAAAAGAAGCAAGTGGGTGACATGTCGCAGTCGGAGAAAAAGAAATTGAAAAATCTGAGGAAATTTCGCGACGGTCATCGAAAGTTTGTCGAGAAAACTATCGAAGATGCTAAAGGGTTAATCGCTGAAGGTAATCTCGTCGAAGTGAAAAGGCTGAAATTTCTTCGAACCGCTCTTGAAACGAAGCATTCGGAGCTTCACTCGCTCGGCCGCGAAATTGTGGATCTGGTGGATGACGTTGAAGTTATTGATACCGAATTCTGTGAGAGCTGTGAGCTAATGAGCTCCATTCAGGAGTGTATTGTAGAGTTAGAATCTGTTTTGGAAGCTCAAGAAAGTGAGGGAAAGAGCCAGAAATCCCCTTCCGTGGTGCAACCTGTTTCTCCCGAAAGCGCGGGAACTTCTCAAGGTCACGTTTCGAAAGCTTTCACTCATGCAAAGTTACCCAAGCTTGAGCTGAAGAAATTCTACGGAAATCCCATGCATTGGTATCCTTTCTGGGAATCTTTCGAGTCTGCGGTTCACAAAAACCCAAATCTGTCTTCCGTAGATTGTAAGGTTGTTTCTTAACTCTTAACACCAATAGTTATGCAGAAATTACCGGAGGAATTTCGAATCGCTATCACTCGCAATCTGGAATCGGAGACATGGAATCTGAAAGATATTTTGGTTGAATTTCACAAGGAACTGCAACTGAGAGAACAATGTCTTGTCAACAACAAAGAGTTCAGATCTTCAAATCGGAGAGGTGAGTTGCCACTTTCTACATCAGCTTTGTACACTGACAGTTCAAAGGATAAGTAGTCTTCTCGTGTTTGGTGTTCATTTTGCAATCAAAACCATCAGAGTTCTAAGTGTAATGTTGTCACAAGTACTGAATCTAGAAAGGAAGTTCTTAAAAAGAAAGGCAAGTGTTTCCTTTGTCTCAAGCAAGGGCATTTGGCACGTAACTGTCAAGCTCATATGAAATTTCTTAAATGTCAAGGAGCTCACCATGTAGCAATTTGTGGTGATTCTCAATCAACCCTGGGTGGGCAAGATCAAGATAATGTGGCCAGTGTATCTACCAGTACGTATGTGGATCAGTCTAGAGGGTCTGTTTGTTGCAGACGGCAACCGCTGAAGTTGTGCGTCCAGATAATGACACTTCTTCCCTAGGTGTTCGCCTGGTATTTGACTCATGCAGTCAGAGATCTTACATAACTAAGAACCTTAAAGACAGACTGAAGTTACCAGTGATTGGTAGAGAGTCACTTCTGATTAAAACTTTTGGTGAGTCTGATGCCAGACTAAGAACATGTGCAGTTGTTCAAGTGGGTATCAAAACCATGTGTGATGCAATTGTCTACATACAAGCCTATGTGGTACCAGTCATATGTGGCCCCCTGACCCAACAACCCACAGAGTTCGCTCAGTCTAGCTGTGAACATCTGTACGGCCTCTCTTTAGCCGACAGGTGTGGTAGAGGAGATCTGCCTATCAGTATTCTCATTGGTGCTGATCATTATTGGTCATTGGTCGAAGGAACCATAGTGAGAGGTGCACTGTGGGAACCTGTTGCTCTTGCCACCAAACTAGGATATGTCCTCTCTGGCCCCACCATGATTATGTCTCACAATGACAATGGTAACACAGTGAATCTTACTGCAACACATGTTCTGAAAGTGGAAGCGAGTGTTTTCAATCGGGATGAAATTGCCTTTGAACTTAGAAAATTCTGGGACTATGAATCACTTGGGATTCGAAATGACAGTTTGTCTCTGTATGACAAATTTGTTAGCAAAGTTGAATTTACGGAGGGAAGATATCAAATACAGCTACCCTTCAAAGAAGACCATGAGCTGCTTCCAGATAATTTTGCATTGTGCAAGTCAATGACCTCGAAATTGATCACCAATCAGTTGTGGTGGAGTGGCCCTGAGGTTCTTAGGGGTGAGAAGGAGCAGTGGCCAAGTCTAAAAATGAACTCTGTTGAAGTCACAAGTAATGATTCAGATCCTCGCCTAGAACTGAAGAAGGGAAGCTGTAACAACAGCAAGAAACAGCATGACAGTTCAGTTCTTGTGAACATTGCCTCTGGAGAGGCGACTTCAGAAAATCGGCTAAATCTTGATTGCATCATTCCCTTGGAAAAGTTCAGTAGTCTTCAAAGACTGATGCGAGTCACTGCATATGTTTTGCGATTTGTCTCTAATCTCAAGCAAAGTAAAAAGAAGAAGGAATTGATTGATGGAGAAGTAACGCAAGAAGAGATGGATCAAGCAAGAGAACTTCGGATCAAGGAGGTGCAGAGATCCGTCTACAATGACAAGAACTTTAATAATAATAATAATTTACCAATTTATATAGCGCGTATTTACATGTGCTGATCAATAGCGCTTTACAATCATATGTTTAAAAGAAAACGAAAATACATTACCGTGAGAATAAAATAAACTAAGTTACAAACTATAAAAAATACTTCTTAAAAAGATAGGTTTTAAGTCGAGATTTAAAACTGTTAAGTGATGTTGCTTGACGCATATATTATGAATAGCAAAGGCCCTAAACATGAGCCTTGGGGTAACCCGCAGTTCAAGTCAAAAGGACGAGAAAGAACCCCATGTACAGAAACGCGCTGACTTCTATCAGACAAGTACGATCTAAACCAATTCAGAGCAGTCCCACGTATGCCAACCTCGTCAGATAGCCTCTCTAAAAGTATTCGATGATCAACAGTGTCAAAGGCAGCACTGAGATCCAATAAAATTAACATGGTGACATGTTGAGAGTTCATCTTTAACAAAATATCGTTCATCACCTTGATAAGTGCAGTTTCAGTGCTATGGAATTGCCTGTAAGAAGATTGAAGCGTAGGAAAAATAGCATTTGAAACCATGTGATCGTAAACTTGATTAAAAACGACTTTTTCAGTCAACTTGGATACGTATTGTAAGTTACTAACTGGTCTGTAATTTTTGTACAGCAAATCCAATCCAGGTTTCTTCAAGATAGGATTAATAAGCCCACATTTCCAATCATCCGCAAATTCTCCAAATTAAAATTCAAACTTTGACCAGGTCAAGATCTCGTTATCGCTGTTTACGGATGACAAGGGAATCTTGAGGTGTGGTGGTCGTCTTAAAAATGCCCCGATTCCATATGATGCTCGTTGTCCGATATTCCTTTCAAGATGTTCACGATTCACCTACCTGGTTATCAATGACTGTCACTTCAAGGTTCTCCACAATGGTGTGAGGGATACACTCATAGAACTAAGATCAAGATTCTGGGTGACGAAAGGGAGGCAAACAGTGAAAACTGCGATCGGAAACTGTTCTGTTTGTAAGAAGTTACAGGGGAGAAGCTATGCAGTTCCTCCTCCCCCTCCTCTTCCTGAATTTCGGTTGAGTGATGAGTTTGCATTTACACGTGTTGGAGTGGACTTCGCAGGGCCCATATATGTCAAGGATGCATTTACAAAGAAGGGAGATATGAATAAGGTCTACATAGCTTTGTTCACATGCGCCGCAACCCGAGCTGTTCATCTCGAACTTGTTCCAAATCTAAGTGCAGAGAGTTTTATCAGAGCCCTTGCTCGCTTTAAAGGAAGAAGAGGAATTCCCGTCTTGATTGTCAGTGACAATGGGAAAACTTTTAAGGATTCAAGAGTGCAGGCCCAGTGTCAGCGTGATGGCACACAGTGGAAGTTCAACGTTGAAGCAGCCCCTTGGTGGGGTGGGTTTTTTGAACGGCTGGTAAAATCGGTCAAGTTGAGTTTGAAGAAGTGTATACGAAATGCTCGGTTAAACTATGATGAGCTATCTACTGTCCTTGTGGAAGTCGAAGCGGCCTTGAACTCACGACCCTTGACATATGTCTTCGATGAAATGGAGGAACCATTAACACCTTCGCACCTGATTGTGGGCCGAATTCTGGATTACTTCTGGAACCGATGGCGGTCAGAATATCTCACACAACTTAGAGAATACCATCGCTATTCTAAGAGAGCAAACTCTCTCCGTAAAGTGCAAGTGGGAGATATTGTGTGTCTACATGACAATAAGATCCCGAGACAGCTGTGGCGCCTTGTAAAGATCGAACGATTACTTCCAGGACGAGATGGTCGAGTTCGAAGTGCAGTAGTAAGAGTTAAGTCTGGTAATTCACCAACTGCAGAATGGAGACGCCCATTGCAGAGGCTCTATCCTTTGGAAGTGAAGTTGGACACTGAAGCTGCCAATCCTGTGCCCCAAGCGGCAAATGTTCCTGTTAGAGTAGTGAGGGACGAGGATGTCCCAGTTGTTGTCGTGAATTCTGATTAAGATAGATTTATTAAGTTGACTCTGTCATGTTATGATTTGTATTCGTAAGATTAATTGAACTTTGAACTCTGAACTTTGATTGATGATATCAATCAACGCGGGGGAGTGTGTTGAAAACTGGACCGAGAGTGTCACGTGGATTTTTGTATGTTTCTTACCCCCCACGAATTGAACTTTAACTCTTGATGAAAACTCAAAAAAGGAAAATGAAAAGGAAAGCGTGAAAGCTGTCTTGTATATTGTTATTCTGGAATAGTCTTTATTCGAAGTTGTCCTGTTGTATACGTTTTATACAGGCCCTGCCTCTCCCGGCCAATTCAAGTAGCATATATAGGTGTATTTTGTTACTTTGTCTACGGTAAAATCTTTACCTCGACCGCAAGCATTAACCCATCGAAGGCATCTCTGGAGTCCTTGAGACTTCTTCGGGAACGGTAAAAATATCGGTTTCCTTTCCTGTAATCTCTTCTTTAAAGCAGGATGAAGAAATTGAGGAAATCTAGAATCACTTTTACACTCTCCCCAACAGCAGTGTTTTGTTGCGACCATTTGCAGCATAAAATATCCAACAACACATAGATTTTCTTCCTGTCGAATTATTGTACTTTCAGCAATGTTTGTCCGACCTTTGCTGGGGGTCCAAAAGTGACGTAATCTATTTTTAGTACGTCCGCGCGTCGCTATTAAGCTTTAGCTAAAATGCATGCGATCAAAAACCGTTTCCCATTTGAGTTTTGGAATGTAATTTTTTTTTGGATGACAAACTGCAGTTACCAGTATATATCTTTAATTACGGAGGTCAGTAAGGAAATTAACCAATGTTTTTTAAAACACTTGCACACAGCCATTGTTTTGCTCCATAAATCATTTATTTTTACAGGCTCTCGGTACGATCTTCGTCGCCTTGTTTACTGTGACGCACAAATCGTGCAGCACCTATAATTGTTGGTGCACCTATAATTCGTGTTTAAACCTCACGAACGCGGAGTAACTGTTTATGTCCCCCCTTTATTCCACCAGTCCCCCTTCCAAAGAAATGTGAGCGCGCTTTCTTTTCTCTCTTCCCAGCCTACTTGTGACACAAATAGGCCGCTGCGGAGGAGAGAGTGTAAACAGCCATTTCAAGAAAGGTTGTCGTACAAGAGCGTAAAACCGTGCGCTACAATACCGACAGGTTGTATGGGCAACGGTTATTTGCTTTTGTTTGATCGCAGCTCACAATCTAAGCCGGAAGGAAGGAGAATCCATGAACATGCTCTCTATTGCGTTGAAGCAACGAGAACTTCGACCAAGCAGTTGTAAATTACTTTAACCCATAAAGCCATTTGGTATTGTCACATACGCTTTTAAGCTTTTGTCGGATGAATATCTCGAAACAGTTGTATCCCTATAAAGTGGATTTACAAAGCTACGGAACCTAATACGATCTATATTTTCAACCGTCACCACCATTTAGTACACCAGCGTTGAAGACTACATCATCGGAAAATGAAATTTCTTTACTCGCGGTCCAATGGGAACAAACAGGGTTAGAATTGTTCTGACTTATACTAATAACACGCGCTTGATATAGAATGAAATAGAAATCAAAACTTTATGAGTGCGGCTGGAAGTATTGCGAGTTCACTCTACCGACGTCCCGTTTGCCGTCATGTCTCAAACTGGAGGTTTTTAATCCTTTAAATAGTCGAATTGTGTGCTCTTTATCGACAGACGGTGACACTATTTTTTAAAGAATAATAACAGCAGCGGCGGAAAAAAAAGTTAAAATGCCATTCATTGTCCAATGAAATAAGCTTCCAAAGCACAGATAATAAACCAAATATAACCTAACCTTTGAAAAGGGTGTAGTAAGTCTCCAACGCAATAAACATCGTGCGTTGTAGATCGCATAATTTTGATCTACTGTAAGTGAACACAGATCCTTAATTCTCAAACCACATCCATCTCCGGAAAAGTAACAGGCAAAGTCAATCGGTTGAATATACTTGAAAAACTAGAGAGGGTAAAGGACCGTGCACTTAGGTATGACTTGTATTTATAGCAAAGACCCTTCATTAAGAAAGAATGCTCAATTTGATTGGTCTACAAAACACATTGAAGGGTCGTCTCACCCAAAATATGTTAATTACGCTAGACAGATGTTTTCAAAAGAAGACACCCACCACTACAGCTAATTCATTTCAAGTAAAGAACACGCATCGTAATTAAAGGGGCACAAATATGCTTTGATACCTAAAGTAAGATGTACAAAACATGTTCTAAGGTCTCTTCGTTACTTCGCCGCTGTAAGGACTTGGAATTCGCTGCCGGAGATGATACGCGCCATGGCCGGCACAAGAGAAATTTAAAACTGGATTCCAGACACGCAATTTACATCTAAATTATGAGGTAATCATATTACTTATTAGAGTTTTATATCTTTTATCGTGGAATAAACCCTCCCCCCCGGGGGGCAATGAATTATCGGCCAAGTATCAGTGAAGTGTCGGTCAAGTATCGGTGAAGTACCGGTGAAGTATCGGTCATGTATCGGTCAAGTATCGGTCATGTATCGGTCAAGCATCGGTTGTGAGTCGGTCAAGTATCGGTCAAGTGTCGGTTAAGTATCGGTCAAGTATCGGTTAAGTGTCGGTCAAGTATCGGTCAAGTGTCGGTCAAGTACCGGTCATGAATCGGTCAAGTATCGGTCAAGTATCGGTCGTGTATCGGTCAAGTATCGGTCGTGAATCGGTCAAGTATCGGTCAAGTGTCGGTCAAGTATCGGTCAAGTGTCGGTCATGTATCGGTCAAGTATCGGTCGTGAATCGGTCAAGTATCGGTCATGTATCGGTCAAGTATCGGTCATGTATCGGTCAAGTATCGGTCATGTATCAGTCAAGTATCGGTCAAGTATCGGTCTTGTATCGGTCATGTATCGGTCATGTATCGGTCATGTATCGATGGTTTAAGACTATATCGGTCGACACATTTATCGGTCGACTATCGACCGAAAGTCGGTCGACTATCGACCGAAAGTCGGTCGACAGTCGACCGATAGTCGACCGATATGTCGACCGAGTCCACCTATAGTACACATGATCCGTAAATTCTACGTGTAAGAAACACAGGCTTAGCCATTTTCTCCATTTGCTGACCATGCTGCCAACCTTTTCCTTGTCAGGGGTGAAAATACCGATAAAAAGAAATATCCTTTTCATAAGTGGTGTGGCCTTGTTGGAGAAATAAGATCTCTTCTGCCACAAGAAGTTCCACTATTGGCCTTGACTGCAACTGCTACAACAGCCACCAGAAAGAAAATCATGGAGCTCTTTAGTTTCAAACAAGGTATTCAAATCATTGTCAGCCCAAATAGGAAGAATGTGAAATTGGTTGTTAAAAGGTAACAAGTGACATTGTTTGTAATTTTTCTTGGTTGGCTGAGGAGGTTAGCACTAAAGGGGTTGAATGTCCAAGAACTTTGATTTATGTTAGAAATCATCAGACTGGTGGAGAACTTTATAACTTTTTCATTAACACCCTACAAGATAAAGCCTACCGGCCCACAAGTTCCCTGAAAAAATCAGCAAATAGGATGATTGCAATGTATCACAGTGGAACAACATTAAAAAAATCCAGCAGCATGTCTTATCATCCTTGAAATATCCACATGGCAGTGTTCGAATCATCATTGCAACCAGTGCTCTTGGTCGGGTTATTAATTATGGTCCTCCAAACAATATTGACGCATATGTGCAGGCATTTGGCAGAGTAGGTAGGGTTTCTCTTTCATGGTCGTCAACTTCAACTCTGTGAACCAGAGATGCTGAATTTTGTTAAGCATACAACTTGTCAAAGGGAAAACATTCTAGCTTCTTTTGATGACACTGGTGAAAACAGTGAAGTGATTCCAAAACACTTATGTTGTGACATTTGTGAAAATGACTGTTAGTGTGGAGAGACAGAATGTCAAGGGAACACAGAAAGCATGACTTTCCTGATTTCCAAGGTAACAGAACTAACATCAAACCTACAAGTATGAGATGTAACAGAAAGTGAGAAAGAAAAACCTAGAAACCTGCTAAAGGAATGCCAGGATGAAATGAGACAGGAATTTCAACAGCCAAATCTTCACTGCCTGTATTCTAGTGTTGACAAACTCACTTGTTTCTCAGACTGTCTTTTAAATAATTGATCATTGAGATAAACTTAATTCTGTGGAAAGTATTTTAGAGACACTTTCTGTATGGAATGCTGACCATGCCATCAAGGTTTTTGATTGTCTCAAAAAAGTATTTGAAGATCTACAATAATTATTGCTAGATGAGTAAGATTTTACTTTAAGATATAGGAAATTTTAAGTTTACACATGTAGTTTTAGTTATTGTAGGATTAGTCATTAAAAATATTTGCAGACAAAGATAGTTACTTTAAAACATGTATTAATCTCTCAGGAGTTTCAGGACATTTCTGTATGATGTAAGATGTTTTCTAGGCATTACATGCATATGCTTCAAAAGCATATAACTTTTTCTAACTTGGTGGCTCCTAAAGGAGCCATTTGTACAAAGTTGACTGTACTCATAGATTTGGTCTTTAAATTGCAGCAGCAGCACCTGGGCATGTTGCACATCATTTGAATGTATCTCCTTAACCATTTCCGGCAAACTACCTCCAGCTTCCCCACTGAGTTTCCTTAGTAAGTGCTGGGCACCAGGTCAAGGTCCCTTTTTAAAGTAGTTCAATCCTGGTATGGATTGACCCAGGTTTTCTTATGTTTGTTTATCCAGATACTAAGATCCTTAAAATCTAGAGCTGAAATTGGGTCTTTAGGAGGTGTTCCTATTCCCTGGTGTGTTCTCCCTGGAATTTCCTTCAAAGCATTCACTTGCTGCAAAGTTGTATCAACCTCAAAAATGTCTTTATCCTTTCTCCTCTTGTGTTTAGGAGGCTGCATCTGCAAATCAATTCCATGGTCAAAATTACAAATAGTTTCTTTGACTGGATTTGATGCTCTGCTATAGATTTGGGCAGAACTGAAATTTAAGTTGGCTCCATGTGCACACATAAGCTCTTTTGTTTCCTTGATATTGTGTTCCATCACTTGATTGCTAGATTTCTCCCTATCCCACCCTTCAGGTTAATGGTGCAATTCCATCAAAGGGAATGAGCTTCTCTGGGTGTCAGCAGTGCATTGAGTTGGGCATGTAGATGTATGGCAGCTAAGGCATACTTCATCCTCCCACACACTTTAAACATCAGCATCAGGAACTTCCAAATGTGCTCCGTTCTTCTACCATCTCCTTCTTTTTTACTGAATCCCTGAAGTCTCTTAGAAGAAGTCCTGTCTTAAGGATGTTGTGGGAGTAGTTGAATATGCTATTCTCCTTTCTTGGATTTGGTGGGCTCCTGTCTGGACTTTGTTCTTGAATTCTGATTCTATGAACATTGAATTCACGGTTATCACACCTCTTTTCCTGGATATATACTTGTTGCATACCTGCATGTTAGATACCTGCATTTGTACCTTGGCTGACACTGGTCATCCTGACTCTGTATTGCATCTTCTAACAGCAATTCTTCTGGCTGAACATGTAGGAGTACAAACTTGTCTACCATTTCTCCTACATTCTCAAACAGGGAAGAGCCCTCTGGACCTGTGGCATTTTTGGAAGGAGTTCCATCTCGAGTTGTCATTCCAAAATACTTGATGGCAGCATAATCCACATACCCATCTAGAACTGTACTGAAGAATGACTCGCATCCATGATAAGATTTGTTCACCATCAACATCTTTTCTAGATCTGTTCAATCGGCATTTAAGATGAAACAAGGTGCCTGGGTCTCCTACATTATCTGACTTGTACATATAATCAAAAATCATCTAAAAATGACAAAAAAATTATTTACATTTTAGAATTACATGTTTGTTGCTTGTGACCAGAATTATTTCAGAATCTGTAAAGCATGATAAGCAAACAGCACCAAGTCTATAGGTTGGGTCGCAGAAATTTGATTTGCAGCAGCAAAATAATTTTTATGACTGTTTACAGCTGGCTAGTTCAGAAGTGAATAGCAAGTACTATTTACTCAGCAGCCCACGAGACAAAATCATATGTCAAGAGTTTCATTTCTGACCATTTTTCAGTATAGAGAAATAAACCTATTTTATTGGTATCTTTGTGGTACATACTAAAACAATTTACTGGATATTTACTGAGCCGCATCGTGGCCTAGTAAATATCCACCACTATTCACCTCCACTTTGGTTATTATTTTAATATGTTGCCTAATTGTAGCTCTTGCAGAAATTAATATCTCTGCAAGTTTTTCACCAGGATTTAATAATAATGCTGGCAAAGGTTACTGCAATAAAAACCAACCTGGAGCACATTCATTTCACAATGAAAGTCTTCATGCTTCAAGATAAGTCCTTCAAGCCTTCAAAAGGGGTGTCTGAGTCAGAAACTGCTGCAGTGGCACTAATACCACATTCAACTGTTAAATGGTCACCACCAAATGTGACTTTGTGGAGGATCTTGTATTGTTCTCTTTGATCTTTGGCACATACTCCATGTTGCAGTGCTGTAAGATTTCAAGCATTTCATGGCTTTTGTTCTCATTCTTATCAAGAAGGCCAAGGTGCATCTGTTGAGCAATAAAAAAACTGATTGGTAAATACATTTAAACAGTGTATAGCAAAACCAGAAGGCAATAATGAGAAACGATACTAGAATTATTTGATTGTTTCATAGTTAAAATGTAACTTTTAATATGTATTTTAACATCAAGAACATTGATAGTCTTAAATTATTACTCCTAAACAGTGACTGATAGAATCATGTAATGCAGCAACTCCCTTTAATTGTTGTGGATCAACAAGTACAGTGGACCTCTAGCAGTTTTGATAATTTCATTTATAGATGAGCTTGTTTGTAACTAATATCCTAATGACTTACTAATGGAGTTTCTTTTCTCATCTCTTTGCTGAATTGGTGAGGGATATGACCTGGAACAAGTCTTGAAATTTTTTAAAGTAGTTGCAATGTTAAACCAGAATCCGCAACACCAAAATAATGTAGTCTGCATGTAAATTTGAATGTTTCTCGAGTGAGGGAAGGAAACTTGAATTAGGTAAATCCAGGACAGGTCTTATTGGCTTACTATCAACCAAATGCCAGCAGCTAACTCTGTTCCTGTAACAGAGCACATTAAACCATTTAATCCATAATCAATGGGCAAATCACTGCTGCTGTCTGAAGTTATCTCCAGGTTTTCTATCATGACTGTTTCCTCCTTCTTCCACCTCAGATAATGATATTTCTGATGAATCACTGCAGCTATCAGTGTACTCAGGTACTGATGAAGCACTGCTAAGGTCAACTAATATAATAACCAAAAAAACTTCCAATAAGAAAGTTGTAATATATATTTTCAGAGATTGTAGATAAAGCACAAGTTAGGGAGGAAATGGCAACTCATAAGTTACACATATACAAGTTGCAATAGTTGACTATTGGTGACCATCAATTTTAGATGACAAATTTCTTTAAATTTTTTTTATGGTTAAAGTACATATGTACTTTAGGATTTTTCTTTCCAATCAAGGATAGTCTCTTCAGCATCAAATATCTGCAAAATCCTAGTGGCTATTTTTTCTAACTATTGAAGGTCCAAAATATGAGATATTTTAACAACTAAAATAAGTAATAAATTTATGTTAATTGTATTCACTTATACTTGCTTACATGGTGCAGCTGCAGTGGACTCAGAACAGTTATGATATAGAGGAGTTCTGGTCTGAGAAAATACATTGTGGAAGTAGATAGCAACAAATGAGTTCAGCAAAGGTGACATGCAATGGTGTGCCAAGGAGTGAGCAGACCTTCCTTATTTCTCACAGTTAGTTTAACTAGGAAGGGGCATCTAATTTTAATGATATGTAATGTTCAAGTCTCATCTGCATCAGTGACATTGTTTGAAGTAATGTTATGAGGAGTATCTGAGAACATCATTAACATTTTTTTTTCTACTCACCACTGAAATAAACTTGATCTTGAGGGCCATTCATTATCACTCTTTGTTCATCAAGGTTGTGCTCTAAGGAAAATTTCAGGGAGCCCTTTCGGGCTCCCAAGCGTTTTAGCTTGGGTGCCCAGGCCTAAAAGATGGTCGCCCAAATCAACATTTCGGGGAGCCCTTTGGGCTCCCAAACATTTTAGCTGAGGTGCCCGGGCCTCCTAGTTGGTCGCCCAAATTAATAAATCAGTCAGTTAATTATTAAAAATTAAACAAACTGTTTTCGTAACGAGTCAAATAGAACTATGTGCATTTATTTATTGTTTTTATGTTCATGAAACATCGTATCCTTTGACCTCCTGAAAACCTATCATCACTTATAGTCAAATAATTATTTAATTCACACTTACAGAAGCAGTGCAAAACTATTTTTTGAAAAATGAATAGTATACATATACCAAAGATAATCTGATAAACCTAAAACTGTCTCATTGAAGTTCAATTCAAAGCATTATGTAAGCTTAGCAAAACACTATTTAAAATATTAAATTAGCATAGAAGAGCGACTCCCGTGTTTATTCAGCGATTTATTAATCACCGACCGTACTTTACGCCTATCAGAGCAGAAGTAACAACTTCTTTTGAAAAACTAGCTGATGAGCCATCCCAATTTAAAGGAAAAATTTTAATGCTATTGGAAAAGCCGTTAAAATCGAAAACTGTGCAGCTAGTCAAGTTCAAAGTCAAGGATTATGCTACATGTGAATTGACGTGGAACGACCTTTGAACATCAACGCGCGCCCGATGGAACAACATTTTCTTTTAAAAGAACGACTCCCGTGTTCATTTAGCGATTTATTAATCGTCGACCGTACTTTACGCCTGTCAGAGCAGAAGTAACAATTGCTTTTCAAAAACTAACTAACGAGCCATCCTAATTTAAAGGAAAAGTTATAATACTATTTGGAAAAGCGGTTAAAATCGAAAACTGTGCAGCTTGTCACGATCAAAGTCGATGATTATGTTACACGTAAATTCACGTGGAACGACCTTTGAATATCAACGCGCGCCCGATTGAACAACATTTTCTTTTTTTTTTTTTTGACTGTAAATCAAGAAACCAACACCAGCCAGTCGCCCGGCCGGGCGACCAAGAAAATATTTTCAGTCGCCTGAGGCCAAATGTTAGTCGCCTCAGGCGACCGGGCGCCGTTAGAGCACAGCCTTGGTTCATTAGGAACAGTTAAATGATTCTGAGAAACAGCTGAACCCTGCATGGAGGACATACCATTACCTTTAACACTCATCTTATTTTCAACTGGCTTTCCCTAATTCACAAATAATTATAGGGTTAGGAGTCAGAAGAAATGGATGTTAATTCTTGGTTGAAACTTTTAACCTAGAAACATTGTTTACTGATGAATAACATGCACCACAAAGTTAACATAATCTGACATTTGAAAGAACTAGATCTTGCAAAATGGTCCCACAAAGACAGGGTGACTAAATCACACATATGTGTAAATTTATTAACAAACAAAAAAAAATACCTAAGTATGTGCACCTGCTGTTGATCGCTAAATAAGGACGTTGAGCAAAAAAGAGGAATTTTTGGCACTATGAGCATTAGTCATAATTTTTTTGCCATAAAATTCTTAAGAGGCTGTCTCTCTTATTTCCACCCGGTCAATTTTGCGTCAAAAATAATTTTGCCTGAAACTCTGTTAACAGAAAGACTTTACCTAGGAAAGAACTAAATTAGATTTGGTTTGATTCGAAATAATTTTTTGACTGCATTACGGGCCATAATTATTTCCCAGTCCGTAGGGACCGTCGCGACGTCTCGAAAATTGAAAAATAGGCATATTTTGTAACGTTGTAAAATATTTGATTCGCATAGTTAAGCCACAGAATTTATATCAGATTGCTTAAAAACCTTTCTAGTTTGCCAAGAAAGTTAGAATTTTCCCTCTCAACATATTTGAAAAGGCGAATTTTAGCATATTCTGACCACTAGAAATCGCCATCGGCCGATGGCCGAAAATAACCTTGATTTAGACGCTAAGTTTTGGGATTTGGGACCTGGTTGACGATTCTATCCTACACAGCCGTTAAGTTTAGACCTTTATAGGCAAAAATATGCAAAAACCCCTGTACGTTTTCGATTTTTCAAAAGTTATGACCGATTGAATCAGCACATGTACGAGCATTCGCGATTTTTTCGCCTACACCAAAATCGAACCACTGGAGCAGATTTCGTCATAAATACAGCTTACCCGCTTTGCAGCCCGGCTTCATGGCTCACTTCAGAGTTTTTCTAATAACCAAATTGGTGAAATCCATGATAACTTCAACAAATAGCTAGGTATTACCTTCGAAAAGTAGGCGGCATCAATCGTGATTCGTGGTATCAAAACAAATGCCGGAATTGGCCACATTTCGCGGTGAATCACCCATTTAACATCGCTGCAGAGCTGAATTTTTTCCAAAATCAGAATATAAACTCTCCATGTCTGGAAGCTGAGGGAGAAATGAAGGTTTTAGGCTTCTGAAGTGAAGAAATAATCGCTTAAATTTAGATCCAGTTCGATGTTATACTGTTCTCACAAAGGTCCGCACAAAAGAGAAGACCGCTGATAGCTTGTGCCGTACGTTGTGCCATATGGTTTTGTTTTGTATCCCAAAGTAATATTTGGGCAGAAAAATTTTGGATGAAAAGAATAAATGCTTTTACCTGGAGTTTGATATCATATAATTAATAAATCAATTTCAAATATTCTGAGCTTGCTTCTCTCGGTTCCGCGTCGATTGTGTCCACAGAACAGCAACCTGTCGATAGCCGGAGAAATCGGCTGCCAACGTGTTAAAAACTTGACACATGCTTCGTATGAAGAGATGTTATAAGTGTTGCTTTTGGTAAATTTTCAATCGATTTCATCAAAACATTTCACTGACTACTAGATATTATAATATATTACACTATAACAACGCCGTCAGAACTTGATATCGGAAGTAAAGGTAGTTTGTATCTGTAGAGCATATTCTACACTTTCAGCCACCGTATAAGACATTGTTTACATAAGTCTACTGGGAAACACACTGACAATCACTAATCACGTCCGACAGTTTGTCTATGAGGATCTGTTTTTTGTCTCTCAATTTTACAGGGATCTCAAAATGACTACAGATGGCTCTCAACAAAACCACATTGAATTTCTGAAGTGTGTTATTGTGGTAACGTTCACAGAGGTCCTACGTATCGTAGCAGATTGGATGTGAGACTTTGATCTCTTTGTTAACTTTGTCTACCAGATCTTATCTCTCGGAATTTTCCTGGACGCATTGGATATCTTCCTCCTCATCCAGTGATATCCCGATCACACCCTGATATTTTCGCTGCATTGCTGCTAGCCGGGAGAAAAAGCTCTGAACTTGGTTCTTTGTCAGCCACTGTTCTCTAGTGAACAAACGTGCATTTGATTCATTTTTCGCATTTCGCATGTCCACTGCAACTTGGGCGGGGTCGGCCTTTCGCCCAGTTCTTTCTCCAAGTTTAAACCGTGCCGTTAGGTATTCTTTTACCTTCTCTGAAAATCTAACGCTGCCCCTTGGTTTGCTTACGGCCCATCCTGTTCGTAAAGACGAGTGGGGCGAAGTATCCACGGGAGAAGTGAGTGGTGTACTAGAATCTAACGAACAGCTCGAACACTCGATACCAGCGGTATCTATCGACGAGAACTTAAGGGCCCAGTCCCTTTTGATTGCATCATACTGGCTTTAACCTGCTGACTGTATGCTTTCCAACGTCCAGGTGCAGCTCCAGCTGCGAAAAGGTTTCGAACACTTCAACACATCCAAACACAGAGCATTCAAACAATGGCGTTGTACTCTCTGTTTCCTTGCTGCCCTTTGAACGACGCTTGACCACACGCTTTTCAGGAAGATCATAAAACCCTTGAGATTCTATGGTTTGAAGGGACGTTTGACCTTGGTGCTTGATATAAATTACGTCATATGGAATGTATTTCCCTTTACCGATGCCATAACATTTCCAAACTCTCACACCGATATCTCCATATTCGAATCGAAGTTGTGGAAGCTACTAAAATGCTCAATCTTATTTATACAGAGAGTGTTCTTTGATTCGTCTACTATTCTTACTGCAGCTGTTGTTCCCTTCACTGGGTGTTTCGTCAATGCGTATCCTCTGTCCAATGAAAGCTTTAACAACCTCGCTGAAGACTCGCTACAGACTGAAGCCTCTCTGGTTTCGAAAAAGCACTTGCATGCCATACTACAATTGCAGGTCTTCCAAAAAAATAAAGGGTTAGCGGGTTCACCCGCAATGATTAATGCGGACCTCTGTTATGCGCGATAGTGCAATCGTTCAGCTTTAAATTCCAAAACGCCAAACTTCGACACATAGACTTACAAGTGGAGTTCTATGACTGATTCTTGAAGAGAATGCAGCTGCAATCCAAAGTTTCAACGGGACATTAAGCGCGAAACATGGCTTTAGTTTTCGAGTTTAGTTCGCAACAACGAGTCAAAGAAGAGTATCGACAGATGCCGACCGCTGAATTTTGGAGGTATTTGCTGGAGTTATCATTAAGTCCAGTTCACCAGTTTGGGAAGCGAGGAATATCTGAAATTTCACATAAACCCATGATTTCTCCGGCTATTGACAGGTTGCTGTTCTGTGGACACAATCGACGCGGAACCGAGAGAAGCAAGCTCAGAATATTTGAAATTGATTTATTAATTATATGATATCAAACTCCAGGTAAAAGCATTTATTCTTTTCATCCAAAATTTTTCTGCCCAAATATTACTTTGGGATACAAAACAAAACCATATGGCACAACGTACGGCACAAGCTATCAGCGGTCTTCTCTTTTGTGCGGACCTTTGTGAGAACAGTATAACATCGAACTGGATCTAAATTTAAGCGATTATTTCTTCACTTCAGAAGCCTAAAACCTTCATTTCTCCCTCAGCTTCCAGACATGGAGAGTTTATATTCTGATTTTGGAAAAAATTCAGCTCTGCAGCGATGTTAAATGGGTGATTCACCGCGAAATGTGGCCAATTCCGGCATTTGTTTTGATACCACGAATCACGATTGATGCCGCCTACTTTTCGAAGGTAATACCTAGCTATTTGTTGAAGTTATCATGGATTTCACCAATTTGGTTATTAGAAAAACTCTGAAGTTAGCCATGAAGCCGGGCTGCAAAGCGGGTAAGCTGTATTTATGACGAAATCTGCTCCAGTGGTTCGATTTTGGTGTAGGCGAAAAAATCGCGAATGCTCGTACATGTGCTGATTCAATCGGTTATAACTTTTGAAAAATCGAAAACGTACAGGGGTTTTTGCATATTTTTGCCTATAAAGGTCTAAACTTAACGGCTGTGTAGGATAGAATCGTCAACCAGGTCCCAAATCCCAAAACTTAGCGTCTAAATCAAGGTTATTTTCGGCCATCGGCCGATGGCGATTTCTAGTGGTCAGAATATGCTAAAATTCGCCTTTTCAAATATGTTGAGAGGGAAAATTCTAACTTTCTTGGCAAACCAGAAAGGTTTTTAAGCAATCTGATATAAATTCTGTGGCTTAACTATGCGAATCAAATATTTTACAACGTTACAAAATATGCCTATTTTTCAATTTTCGAGACGTCGCGACGGTCCCTACGGACTGGGAAATAATTATGGCCCGTAATGCAGTCAGAAAATTATTTCGAATCAAACCAAATCTAATTTAGTTCTTTCCTAGGTAAAGTCTTTCTGTTAACAGAGTTTCAGGCAAAATTATTTTTGACGCAAAATTGACCGGGTGGAAATAAGAGAGACAGCCTCTTAATTATTCAAGCATGGTTATGAACTCTCCAACTTCTTTGAGTTTCTTCAAGCAATTTAAATACAAGGGACTATTTTGCAAAACCTTGATTCAGGAATATGTTTTTTCCATTAATTTTAATCAAAATAAGAAAAATCCATGTACATAGAAATCAAATAGTATAATTTTTTAAAATGTATTTAATTATAATCTAGTTAAAACTGTACCTGTTGTTGATTTTGAGATGAAATTGAGGACTCCGAGGTTGGTGTGTTTCTTCCCATTTCTATGGAAGCTTTCCATGACTTGACTTTCTTTTGGTAGTGTTATGCAGCCTCTTTGAAGCCTAGCTTCTGAAGTCCACTGAAACCTTGCACAATTTAAAATGAGTCCAAGTTGTATGTATGATTGATTTCCAGGCAGTGACAAAGGCATACCATTTTTTTTTGGAGTCTGTCACCTCCCAGTTACTAGCTGAGCTGCTATCCATCGATCAACATGATAATTTTTGAATTTACACTTAAGCCATAACATAAACTTAACAAGATTGTAAGTTCCAACATGTGATAATCATCCTTCACACTGCTAGGATGAGAATGTTAAACGAAACAATTTTGCTTTCGAATGTAACGATGGCAACTGTGCAACGAGGAAAGTATGGAATAATGCCTTAAAACAAACCCTTTCTCTTGTGCAACCAAGGAAGAGGGAAAGACCAACAAGGTGATGAGCAGCAGACATTTGTGCATTTCTTGCCTTCAATAGCATTGCATCGGCATATCCGATTATAGGCTTAAGTGATTCCATTTTCTTCTGGGAATGCTGGGATGACACTGCAATTGCCCTTAGAACCTTGCACAGAATAGGTGACTCTTTTCCTTGACAAATGTTCTTTCAGTAGAAACTGGGGAACAGTAACAATTTTATTTTATTGTTTGGATACTCTGCTCACGGGAAATTTTTACCGATGCCTCTTTGCTGGAATCTGACACTACCAAGGATGGCGGCTTGGGCCTTATTGGCAAATTTTCAAATGGGACTCGAAAGCCCTTCTTTTTGTTGAAATTGGAGGCCGTTTGCTCGTCCCCTTGACTCGATGTTCGTGGAGACAGGGGATGTATCCTCTTCAGAGATGCTTCGGCAGGGATGGCGGCTGAAGACTTGAGCTTACAATTACGTTACCATGATGTTTCAATTCTATAGCGACAAGTGTCGCAAACTGCACGCGGAGACCATCGTCTGGTAGAACCTTTTGATTGAAAACTTCTTCAAATATTTTCAAAAACTCGCCATTAAGATTTCTTTCTATCTTAATGTTGATAAAAACGAAGGAGCATACTCGACAACGGTCTGAAACATTTTCACTCGGATTATTCATTATCGTAAAAAAAAAAAAACCCTGAACCTTTCCTAAACAACCAGCCGAAGGAGATTAGATTTTGGCGCGCACACAAAGCTGCGCAAGCGCCAGTTGCTCGACATACCTGCGTGGCTCGTGCGACGAAAAACTTCACGGGATTAGCAAAGTTTCAGTCACAGCAAATTATACGAGAAATCTAGAAAGATTTAAGCTTACATCTCCTTTCACGTTTTAAGCGACATATTAAAGTTTGCAACCATTATGTTTTATACGAACCTCGCAAACTTTTGAACACGTTCTCTTGTAATACTTGCGAAAATTTTCAGTATAATTTCCGGTAAGATTTTCGCGGACAATCTGATCGATTTCTCTTACATTGTGCGCTGAGACTGAAACTTTCCACCCCGAGCAAAGCTTCGTCGCCCAACCAAACATGGCGAGCAACTAAGCTTCTTATATATCTCTGTGTTAAAACACACGAAAGGACTCTAAAGCATACTTCACTCTGATTGGGCAGAAAAACACAAAGATTTTATGGCACCAATCAGATCCCAGAACGACTGCGACCGTTTGGAACTAGTCTTGTAAGACAATGTCCCCAGAGGCTCTTCCGCTCTAACTTGAAATCGACTCACAGCCCCTGGGTCTCCGAGGATGGTCTTGCGTAAGATCACCTCAGATTCCCTTTTACCTAGTCCTCTTTCACCTCTTGGCCACACTCCTTTCCCTTTGCCATGGTTGGAAATTCTTTCCGGAACCCTGCACTTTGTGCTGGATCCTCTGGTCCACCCCAATCCAAGTTTCGCGCGATGGTTGGGACATATCGTCATTGTGCTCAAGCGTTCGATTTTAGTAAACATTGACGCTCGGCACAAAATAAGGTCGATCTCATCTTTAGGACCGGTAAATTTTGAAAGCCGACTTATGACTTTTCGCAATTCTACCACCAAAAGCCTAATCCATTTGAAGATTTAGCACATGCTAAAAATTAACTTTACTCACAAAGTACTTTTACTGAAGAGAAATGTATGCTTTCGAAATTTAATTTATTTTACACGCAAAGAGGAACGCAGTGTTTACAAAAATCGTTTTATGAGGTCTTATGAGATTTAGAAAGAAGATTTGAGTGTTAAAAAGGCGAGATAGCGATTCGTTTTTGAACGCGAAGCCCTCAAACTTGTGCAATAATTTGCTGCTAAAAATGATGATTTTAACGGAATTTTGTTATTTGTATTTTTCTCTGAAATAAAAAGATATTTTGCCGAAAAAGTATCCAGTGATTTTAGCTATAGTCTAGCCTATCTAACATTAAAATAAGAAAGAAATCGAATTTTTCACCCTTGCCGCGAGATTTAGAATTTGTCTGATTTTTACAGACAAGCGCTCTTAAAGCACTTATAATGGATTATAATCCAGGGACTGTTTTTGTATAATTTGCACAAACATAACACATGTGAATCTCATTTGCATCTGTATTATCACTGTTGCATGTTGCTTGTAGGTCTACATGCCATTCAATTATCCTTGAAGTTTACTTGTGATTGTTTGATTGCTCTTAGTTGCAACAAATATCACTGGGATTAGAGGTAAACTAACTGTTTTTGAAGGCGACAACTTGCAGTTAATTTGGGAAGGATCAGGTGGACCAGAACCAAACATCACTTGGACCAAAGAGAAGCATGGGAACCAAGGAAATACTGGTGTGGTCCAAGAAGGAAAGGTGCTGACTATAACATACATCAAAAGGGGTGATGCAGGAATATTTACCTGTACAGCATACAATGGCTTTGGTAAACCAGAGAGCCAAACAGTTGATAAGTGTTATTTGTGAGTATGTATTAAAAAAAACATTCACTGATGTTAAACAGAGATGCACTTTCCATATATTTTCTGTGTTGTAATGTACTGTGCTGTCCATTGCTTGTACTGATGACTTGTACTAAACACTCCTATCGACCAATGAGAACACGCTGCTATCTTAAACATTCCCTTAGAAAGGACTATTAAATAATAAAGATCAGTATAAAATGAGGAAATAACTTCATTTTATTGCACTGATTACATTAACTCGTTTCGTTTCCCAAATATTTGGGCCAATACACAATATACAGCCGTCCCAACCGAACAAAGGACTTATTATACAACCGAAAGATTCAACCGCTTAATGGCAAGTTACACTGGACAACAGAGAAAACGAACCAGTTTACTCTGTAGCAACAAATGGTCTATTTTTGGGGTTCAACTTTTCGTATTAAGCGTACAAAAGTTCCTTTGTTGCTGGAGGCAATCAGCTATTTAGGCGAAGCTGGGTGGAAAAGTTTAGGGTTAAAATGTTCGGGGAAGCTGTGGGCGTCAAAATTTCTCATAAAGTTTTATCCCACCTTATCAAGTTTGTTAAAAACAGACAACTCCTGAAAATCCTTGTTTTGATGAACAATCTTTCATCATCTAATTTACCGAGGAAAAAGATAAGTGGTGAAAGATGGCGAGAAGGAGAGAAGAAATCTGTCACTGATGTCCAGTTTACCGTAAATCTGCGAGAGATGGATTTCAGAAAAACTGAGAGAAACTTAACTAGACCTTCTTAAATTTGTCTAAAATGCCTCCACGTAATGAGTGGCGTGTTTACCGTCTAAATCAAAATGACCCTTTCAAAACAGCAATTTTTCTTCTAAATGTTCCGTGACTATAAATCTAAACAAGCAATAAAATTAATGTAAGTAAGGCGTGGGAATGGTAGCTGACGAATTTATCTTCACAGGAGCTATGTAGACTCAAGAGAGAATCGAAGCCGTAAGTGCTTCTTACTTCGAAACGACGAACCTGCACGTGGGTTTCAGATGATGAGTTTTACCAAGTTCACGAGTATTTTGAATTTTAATATCAGTACGACGGCTGCAACAATTATCACGCCTTGTAAGATACAAATGGGACTATCTATTGGGTGGATTTGCACAAAATAAGGTAAAAAAAAATCTAAAAATGTATAGCACTATAGGAAAAATATGGGTTGCAGCTTCTATAATCCTTTATAAAAAGTTTTTTGTCTCTTCAAGACTAAGAATTTGAAAAATATACATATAAAAATTTATGAAACAGTCACTATGCCTCGCTTAGATTTAAACAAACTTTATGTAGACTTGCTTCATCAGCAAAGAACTAAAAGTTAACGTCAAATATCTAAAGAAAATTAAGGATGATCCCATGGGGCTGCAATATCCATTATCACTCTGATTGGTTTTTACTTGGTCGGTACTTTGACATACGGACTGTTGCCTATTTACAGACTGTAAGCCTGATCTTACAAGTATTTTCTTCTTCTATTAACTCACTTAAGATCTTAGGCGACGAAAGGTCCACTGGATGTTCGTAGGTTTAATGATACACTGGGTTTTGTCACGTCGAAACAAATAATCACTTTAAGGCTTGGTCGAACTCATTTTAACAATCCATGATTATTGCTAGTATACTTGACCAAAAATTTAAAAAAAATATTTATATAGATATATGCATAAAAATGTATAAAAGATGTACTTAGTCTCGCTTCGCTGTTAAACAGCTTGTTTTGAAGAGTTACTTGATCAGCAAATTATTAGAGGTTTTTTAAAGGTTAACCTCAAATATATAAGGAAAAAAGATGATCTCATAGGACTGCATTATTCATTACTCCATCCTTTCCTGTATGAGAACTTGGTGGCTCACACGGCTAGATCTTCGGCATTCACGTAAAGTCGATGGTCATAATTTTTTAAGTTTATCAACCCCTGCAAAAGCAGAAAAGAAAAAAAGGAGGGAAACATTAGGAAAAGTGCCACTTTAATCATACATATAAATTACACTTTGTTTAGCTTTCGATGGTGCCTTAATTTGTTATACCTATTAACCCTAGACAGAGCCCTCGAGTAATCACAACCACCAATCAAAACGAAGGTTAACATCATCATCAACCAATGAGAACTCACAATAAAATCAGGCAACCTGTTTCAAGCGCGGGAAAACGCGACTGACAAAGGTTGAAATTGGTTGTAGTTTTGCATTTGTTGGTTGAGATGGTGGCGCAAGTTTTCTAGACCAATTGCAGAGCAAGGAAAGCAAATCAAAGCAATTTAGGACTATTTTTGGTACTCAATTAAATACTACTCTAGAGGTGAAATAGATTCAAACGTTAAAATCTTCAAAAGAAAAAAATGGACAGAGAGAGAGTCTTTGCAAACTCTTTAATTCTACCTTGTGCTGGTTCTCCATCTCTCTGAGTTTGTTTCTCAACTTCTCAAAAGATGGTCTTAAGTTGGGTTTGTCTCTCCAACATTTTGTCATTATTTCATACCTGAAACACAAGGATGTTATGAATATCTTAGTATGTCATTGGTGGCCTAGAAACAGTTCAACCTATTCTTGATGAAAAAGCTTTTTTGGTTACAGATTTCATCTCTTTTACATCAAAGGAGAAAAGTTATATACCACAGTCATAAACTCATGATAATGTACTTCTCCTTTCATTTCCCTTCGTTAGGCTGGTTCAATAAGTAAAAATGGTGAATCTTGAGGTGCACATGCAACCCGAACAAAAGAGGACAAATACTATTGTACGATAAAAGCCATAAAAAAAAAACACAAACAAGCAAAACCAAAACCAACAACAGCAACACCATATTAACATACAACTTATCATCCAAATATTGTGGTTTTGGCATTCTGTATCCCTCTTGAAGAAAGTTTGCAATTTTTCTTCCATCCATTCGTGGATACGGTGAACCACCTGAATTAGAGCAGCTAATGTTAACATACTCTAAAATGAAAATCTTTACATATGTAAAAATATTTTCACACAACAATTCATTTTTGTATCATTGTTCATTAGATCTTTCGGCCAAGTTCACCGACTGTGGCAATCTAAACTAGCTTGGTAGTTATGAAACACATGGCCAAAACCGAATACCCCAGAATAGCCAAAATAACTTACCAATTGTGAAAATCTCAAAGAGAAGAATTCCGTAGCTCCACCTGTAGAACAAACGCGATGAGTTTAAGGATATAAGAAATACAAAAATGAGCATAACCACTCCTTCTTAAGATGACCTCACATCAAGAAATACAAAGACCTGAATACAGTGGTGACCCAATAACTTTTCCCAGGCCTGAAAACAATTCATAAAAAAAAACTCGTTAAGCTTAAATGCAGTGTTCATGTCTTCCTTGTACTCACACATCACTCTTGGTAGAGTACTTTCCGTAAAGCAACGCCTCAATGGCAGTCCATTTCACAGGAAGACGCCCCTGAATAAGAAGCAAAAATGCAAGGAGTTGGCGTAATCCTTAAAAAAATGCCAATGCTCCAAGTGTCGAGAACAGTGTAACGAAGGGTCGTGAAAACTGAACAGGATTGACTGAGCTTGTTTTTTTTTGGTAGTCACTCTAGTGAGGCATCTTCAGCCACATTAATCTAAGGCTTACAAAAACATTGTCTTTCATTAAAATCATTCATACCGTGGTTTTTATTTCGTAAATGTTGTCCTCTCGCACATCTCTGGCCATTCCAAAGTCCATCACTTTGCAAGTTTCCCCTTCCCCAACTAACACATTACGAGCTGAAAGATCTCGATGGATAACCTTCAACAAAGCGAAGATGTTTCTTTCATAAAACACTCTTTAACGAATTGAGAGACAGCTGACATGGGATGACGTGGCATCCTAGGGAATGCGGAGTCCAGGAGTCAATAATAAGTGAGGTATAATGAGTGTGAGCCGTATTCTGTAACGACATTACTCAAAGAATAGTTACATCACTTACTGGTATCGATGACAAATAGGACATTCCATCGGCGATTTGCCAAGCAAACTTCATCAGCTGCTGAGAAGTAAGATTTGTTTGTGGTTTGATATCCGGGTCTTTGTAGTAAGTATCATTTAATCCACGACTCTTTCTCAAGTAACCCAGCAGATCCCCAAAAGGAACATATTCGATCAACACCAACAGTGGCTCTAGAAAGACAACAAAGGTACCGTCAACACTGATTAAACGCCACGCATAGAAGTAGAACTATCAACAAACGTCGCCCTCCAATAATCGCCGCAGCCACTTGGAAGAGTACGACGTTTATTTAACGAATGTAAGAAAATAAGATATCAACTACCGTACAATTCGTAAATATTTAAAATCCTTGTAATATATTTCAAACGCAAAGTGCCACAAGTTTCTAAACTTGGAAAATGAATTATAAAGGGGTGAGATGTCGATGCCGCGTATTCAACTTTTGTTGATGGCTGGTCATCTTTCACCTTCGCGGCCTACCACTGAAAAGGTTCCCGTCCTATTTATTTATATATGAGCGGCTCATATGCGCAATATGCACGCAAACCTTGCGCATAAAGGTATGGTCTGAATTCATTTATGATCCATCATAAAATTTTGCTGATCTTAGATCTAAGCTATTGAGTACACACACGCTGCTATTTAAGAGACAGTATAAAACCGTGGCTATTTCTCTGCTGTCAATGAAGTCCTATCCAGACCTGACAAGTGCACGCAAGAATAGAATAAGGCCAAGCTTTATGCGTCGGTCAACGGATTTTCCAAAAGTTAACCTGGTGTAACCTTTACTTCGAGCAGTGTGCGGAACTCTGGATGTGAGAAAAGTAAGGTCTCAAGCTGATAATAAACATTTCAGTATTTACCAGATTTGGTAACGCATCCAAGGAGTTTGATGACATAAGGATGAGGTTTAAGTTGTTTCATCAATTCAAGTTCAGAGAGCAAATTCTTTTTCTCTGATTCAGAAGGGTTTTCTACAACATAATTTCTGATCAATAATCTTCAAATAACATTTCTCATAAAATCACAAACATATCATTCATCTGTACCATTTATATAGTTAAACGAAGACAAATAGATAAATAGACAGATTGATGGGTGATGGGTAGATAGGTAGATACTTAGATACATAGATAGATAGATGGATAGACAGCTAAATAGATAGATAGATAGATAAAAAGAGAGAGAGCAAGATAGAAAGAGACAGACACTCCAACAGACAGACAGATAGATATATAGACAGATACACAGATAAATAAACAGATAAATAAGTAGATAAATAGATAGATATATAGATTGAAACAAAAAGAGGGATAGATAGATAGATACATACATACATACATATAGATATATAGATAAATATTTAGATAGATAAATAGTTGGATACATAGATACATACATAGACAGAGAGATATATCGATTAATTGATTGATATATAGATAACTACACAGATAGATAGATAGATAGATAGATAGATAGGTAAATATATAATTAGGTAGATACATACCACCCATTTCTATTACATCATATTTCAGGTGCTTTCCTTCATGTACGTAAGCTTGAAAATGTAGCCATCATTTGAGGGGGAATATTAATATAAAATCTTACACAAATAAAAACAGAAAAAAATGGACGAAAACAGAAAAATGTGGACAGACTTCTGGGTCTAACCAAAGACTATTAAATACAAAATGATTTTAGTATTACTTGGTACCTGACAACATTTTAACAGCTACGAGTGTCTTCTTGGTTCTTCCTTGTAGGTTATCGGCTGTCGCCTTGGCAACCTGACTAAAAGCACCTTTTCCAACGATCTGCTCTATGGTCACATGTTCTCTAGGAATCTCCCAGGAGCGTGAGTATGGATCAAGAGAAGCGTACTCGCGGATTTCTTTATTGCTGAGTGGAGTGGCATCTGGTATCACTTGTGGACGAGTTCTGTCATCCAGTGCCAAGTAATGGCTTTGAGAAGGTTTGGGCAATTCGACCGCAATCTTAGAAAAAGGATTGCTTTCAATTTAATGAAATACACTAGTATTTACTTGAATGACGCATTTAAATGTATCAAGGAATAATTTACTTATATTCCTTGCGGATCATGACTTTCTGGGCTTGGGTAAACTGTCAACCACAATGAAAAGACTCTCAGTAAAGACAGAAACTTTAAAAAAAAGCGCCCTAGACCACAGGAAGATATATCTATACAAGGTAAAAGACTTCATCGTTTGACTTACATTTGTACTTTCTCTTCTCTCATTACTTGAATTTCTGAAACAACAACACATGTGTTATAAAACAAAACCAATCCCCTCAGCCTGAAAATTCCAAAATAACAGAATGCTTTCCGGAGAGCTAAGTCCAGTTAGAATCGCAGCTGTAAAACGGACGCAGGCCTGCCCCGTCATTCTTTGAAGGCAAATTTTCTTTTTCTGCTTGTTTCGCATGTTTTACATAAATTCATCAAGCGCTAAGTGCACATCGTCGTTTACTTAAATAATTTTCAAGCAACTTGGTGGTGAACTAAAGAAGTTTTAGAAGTTTGCATAAAAAACGCTTACCAAGGCTTAATTACAAAGAAAGGAAATCAGCTATTGAACACTTAGCATCTAACTTTTAGTTAAAAAAAAAGTTGCATATGCTGTGAAAAGCGAGGATGACTATGTTCTTATGGTTACTGGTTAGCCAGAGCACAAGTAGGTAAGTGACTTTTCGTTATTTTTCGTAAAGCAATCGGAGGCTCGACAATTGTTCATAATCTGATATAAAAAATGAACTGTGGGAACCGCTAGAATTCATTGGCTGAATTCTGCAGACGAGAATAATCCTAGGATTTTTCCACTTAATAAAACTCGTGGAATTCACTGCAGCGTATCTTTAATTTCACCCCCCCCCCCCCCCCCCCAAAAAAAAGCTCGTGATCACAAAAAAAAAACACTACATTCTGCTTTTGGAGGCAGTAGACTAAACGGTTTGTTTCCAATTGCAAGCACAAGAAAAAAGTGATTTACAAATGGAAAACCCTAGGATCTGGCTTAGCCCGGCAAAGAAAGGCTTGGATGCTTGCATTAAAATTTGATATTATGTACATATGGAGATTTGATACACACAGGATACTATCTTGTATTGGTTTCGTAGACTGCCTGATGAAAGTGTTCAGTATTATACAGTGTTGGGTGGCCATCATCATTGGGGATCTTTCTGTTGCTTTTTAGAAGCTATCAAGAAAACTCACGAAGTGACAACTGAAACATCTCTACATCTCTTAAAGTTTTCCCTTGATGAACAAATTTTGATTACAATGACTGATATTGTCTACTCTAACAAGAAATTTTCAGAAAAAAAAAAGATAAAGAATTTCCAAGAACATGACTTGAACTGACTAAAATTTCAGTAAACAGTAGTCGCCCTTTCAGAGGACTTTTGTGTGATCTCAGGGAGCAGGTTTGCATGTCAGCGAACGGAAGATTTTGATCAGAAATAAAACGATGAGTTACAAAAATTGTTACAAAGAAAATTCAAATATAAAATGATTTTTCACCGAGGTTTAACACAAAAAACTACATTTCAAGCCAGTTTGTTCTGAATGTCGGGAGCTAATGGCTAACGAGAGGGAAATTTTTCTCCGGCGGGTACTTTACCGAGGTAGCTACCTGCTTCAAATCTCATTGAAAGCACTGTTCTAGTATTGAAAGTTTCATTTCACCCAGAGGAGAAAAGGATGATGCGCACAAGGTGGTCTCCTGTTACCGAGAAAAAACAGACTTTTTCTGTAGACACCTTCTAAATGTACAGCAAATGATAACTGTGTCACGATCAGATTAACTGAAATTTATCTGTAAAGGCTTTACAAATTTGTCCACCATATAGACTACGGTTACTGTCACTACGAACCTGTGTATGTAAAAAATATTTTTGAAGCAATAGGAACAGTAATAATAATAATAATAATAATAATAATAATAATAATGATAGTAACAATAGTAATAATAACCCTATATTCACCAGTCATAAAGTGAGATTGCTGAGGGAAAATCGCTCTATTAATAGGGGTCACCTAAAAAACTACTACTGAAGCCTGAAGTAACACGCAGGGATCTCTCATTATATAAAAAAAGTAAGCAAACTTGTAGTTGCTGTTCTTGTTCTTATTTGTGTTTATGGTAACCGGTCGTTTCGCCTACGGGTCGTTTCGCCTACGTCCAATTTGTCAGTTCGCCCACGACTCATATGACAAAACTGAATTGTTTAAAGTCCTTATGGAACCTCGGAGAAAAACTGAGTATTAAGTTGAAATAAACTATCGTTCACGGTCTTTGTGTTTACTTGAGACTATAGTGGCCCATACTAAAGGAGGTGGGACTTTATAAATTAATGTTTTGATTGTTAGTTCGTGTGGTTTCACGCGATTCGCAAACTTAGCTAGATAAAAAAAATGTATAAACAGTTGAGGCGTTACTTGTGTAGACTTGTGACTTGAGCGGCCTATACGAAAGAAAGTAAGACTTTTCATTAACATATCATTCAAAAAGACATGGTACCTAAGAAATTAGCTTGTTCCCATTTTACTTCACGGTTCAACGTTTATATTGATGTTGCGATTTGCTCTATCATGAACTTTATAAATTAGTGTTTTGTAAGTTCTTGCGTTTTCACGCGATCCGCAAACTTAGCTAGATAAAAAAAAAATATGTAACAGTTAAGGCGTTCTTTGTGTAGACTTATGACCTAAGGTGAGACTTTCATTACCAAATCATTCAAAAGGACATGGTAGTTCATTTAACAAAGGATTGTAAACAACATTAGCATTCACCAATCATATCGCTGCGATTTCGATCCATCGGAGAAGGGATTGACACTATAAAAGTCCTAGTATTGTTTTCTCATGTAACCAGTTCGTTAGAACAACGCTCTCAATCGAAAAATCAACGCGATAACCAAAGCTATCATCAAAGCTATAGTAATCGATATCATGGGGGAATTTTACTGCATCTCTTGCACACAAATCGTCATCTTCCGCCAAGAAGCCCTACTCTGCGGCAGATGCGACAGGTGGCAACACCGTCGTTTCCACACTGGTGTTGACAGGGCCACGTACAGACAGGCAGTAAGGACCGGCCCGAGGTGGGTGTCACGCGGACAACCCAAACGTCCCCGCACGTAATAAGTAAAAATTACCGATTAGTGAGATTATTAGCCTCAAAAAGTTTCTTGTAGTAATTAAATTGCATTTGTAAACTTCATTTTATATGTAGGCAATAAGTAAGTTTGTATGTAACAGTGACTGATTTGCATAACTTGTTATAGTGGAGCTCGCAGAGCGCAGCCCCATAATTATACAAAATAGTAGTAACCAATCAAGCCGAAAAAATTTGGATGTACGACCGGACGACCGTACGACCGTACAAGGTGCTACTTTTAACATGCGTGGTTAACTGTACCGCGGGCACGCCAACGCCACGGCTTTGTCCAATAATCCAGTGGTCAGTACACTGGGCTCCGAGTCGGACAACCCGGGTTCTAGTCTTGGCCGGGGCAAGGCGTTGTGGCCTTGAGACGTGCGGGGGAAAAAATGCGAGCTCCGCTTTTAGGCTTGGCTAAATCTATATATTACGCGTACGAAGTCAACTCAACTCAAAAGCAGCAATTTTCATGTAAAGGACCGTAATTCATAATTTTATGTCATCGTAGGCTTGGTTTGAATTCATCGCACCAAGTACGAAGCAAATAGACTCTCTCCGACTCCGCGCATCAAGTAGGTGAATCAACAACAACAACAGTGAGCTTTATTTGCATGACTATAACACCACAGCAGTGCAAAAGCGTGGAAAGCATCATAATTACAGTAATTTAGATATCAGGGTACAACTGCAACACTGATATATATCATAACATTTATTCCGAAATAGGTCAAATCAATTTGTCTCTCATTTCAAAGCACGATGGGATGAACACAATTAACATAGTAATCATTACAATTGATTGGTTGGGATATAAATTTTCATGCGACAATTTTCGAATATCATCAATTTTTGTTTCATTGAATCAACTTTCTTATACAATGATTGTTACTGTACGGAGTTTAAGACGTAGGCGAACTGACATATTGGACGTAGGCGAATCGACACTAGACGTAGGCGAAACGACGGTAATTCGTGTTAACGGATCATTAAGATGTCGATTATCGTGCAAGTGACAACCATTACAACCATTGTAGTGATTATCTCTCCCGCGCAAGAGTATCTCTAAGCTAGCGAGTGTCTTACAATATTCACATGAAAACAGTTTGAGTGTGAAATTGTTACACAGATCGGGCCATAAGGAAGAACGCAAGTAAACAGCACCATTTCGATACAAAAATCTCACCTTCTGCTCATCGCAACCTCTGTGGTGGAAAAAAGAGCCAAAAAAAACATAAAAGACAAACGAAAACAAAACAAGTAATGGATGAACAATCTATATAATCTATATAATCATATAAATTATCTTGCACAAGCAAAGTAAAGTCTGTTTGATGCGCGTCAAGTTGAGTCATAAAGTAAACAATGTCAAGGGCGATCTTTTGACTTATTAGCAATCAGCAAATTAGATAACAAAACATTAATTATAAGTTAATAATACACTATTTAAAAGTTATCTGTCAAAAATAAAGATGCTTAAGATCATCTATGTAGTGGATAGTGAACTGAAGCTAGTAGCTAGTCTTGGAAAAAGAAAAAAATTTTACAGAATGATATATTTCTGGGATTCCAAAACTACTGTTCATTTGAGAGCATAACATGTATGCAACACTTACCTTCAGTGCCTCTCGTGTTCCGCCTCTTTTTCCAGAAAGTCCACCAAACTAATATTCCAGCAAAAGCCAATGCAGCAACTGGTCCAAACACTACACCAACAATAATAAATACAGTACCTACAAAGCGTGATAAGCTTGAGATAAATTTTTCTAAGAGAAAGCGTATCTTCTTAAGCCAAGCAATTTAGTCGAACTTCAGCTGTATTGTTTCATTTTTCACAAAAGAACCCCTTTTCAATGAGATTATAATTAAAGGCTGCGGTGGACATTTAGTTGCAAACGAAAATACAAGCCTCACACGCGATAGTTAACCATTCCATGCAACAGCGTAACAAATTTAATTTAGCTTTTAAACAGCAGATGCACATTTCACCACATCTAAATTCTAGGACATTAAATGATCTTAACATAACGGGTCTGCTTCTGTACACCTGTTTTGGTTAGGAAACGTTTGGAACTTAGTCAGAACTTAATTTATCTTCATAAAACTCATATTGAAAATCATCCTGCCCTTTCCAGCATGATGTTCGGCTAAAATAACAGAGCCAACTACTCCTCGATCCACAAACTTACACATAAAATCGTTCATAATCAAATCTTAACTTTTTCGCCGCAAGGGATGGTGGTATAAAATGAAACAGAAAAAAAGAAGAAAACCACTAAATCTGTAAAATAAAGTGTCAATAAATAATATATAAAACTCAATAACATCAAAGCTGTATAATTGTTCAGTGAACCAGAGAAATGCAATAGTATTAAGGTATGCAACACAAGCAAAATTGAGTGCGTCTCACAAATTAAAGCTCGATTCAGTTTGACAGTAAATCATTATGTTTGTTTTCAGAAAAGTTAATGTCATAGGTGTCTTAAGAGTACTTAATCGGATTAAATTACTCGTTACTTTATATTTGCAAAGTCATTTGTCTTTGAATAATGCTTTACCTTCTTTCGTCCCACTTGGCAGCTCTAAGGATTTCACAAAAAATACTCTCAATTAATTTGAGGACAATAAGCATAGCTACTATTCTTTTAGAATTATGAGGGCCACTCAATTATTTCCTATTAACCTTCCCAGAAAAATACAAATGTAAATTAACCGTTGGTTACATGTTTTCATAAAAAAAATTAACAGCTAACACAGCGAAATACACGGCAAACGCACGCAAACGATTAATTGTAGCGCGCTGTCCAATTACACAGGCATGACGCACACACTCTCCTAGTTCGCTGTCCACTTACGAGCATGACGCGTATAAGGTCTTGCTATCGCTTAAATTGGGCTGGTAATAGCCCAGTCATGTTCAAGAATTTATTTTTAGTTTTGATTACAACTGTTATTGTCATTTTGATTGTTGTCGGCATTGTTATCTTATCAGTATACACCATGCTTTCAGATCTCTGTAAAAACCTGCTACAGTATCAATTCCTTTCAACCAAGTACAGGACAAGGCAGTCATTAATCAACTTGCAAAACGTTTACATTAAGTGTTAGGAGGAGTTACCTCCAGAGAACCCGTCAGGTGGTGATGTGGCACCTCCACCTGCTGGTTCCACATCAGGCCTTGTCCCTTTTATCGAACGCACACTGAACTCTCCCAGCTTTCCATCTTTCATAGCGTCATTAAGCGTTATGATAACATCATGTTCCTTTGTAGTGGTGTTGAATTTCAGTGCGAGGTCAACCATTATACTTCCACACCTTGGAACAGAAAACAACCAACGGTTAGGCAGACATGAAGTATAAAACAGACGACAAAAAAATAAAAACAATGAATAATAAATAAAATTTGGAAACATGAGTAACTTAATTAACATACCGAACACTCAATGACTGCACCCTTTCGTAATCAAGTTTACCAGCAAATGCTCTTTTAAGCTGTAAGTAAAAATTTCAACTATTCGTCTAAATCGTCTATTCGTGTACATGTATCACACAAGAATTGTGCATGTATATGTATACAAGTACAAATGTGGATGACATTGAATATTATTTATCAACTATAATTTAATTGAATATGACTGTTCTGCTAAGAATCAGCCAAGAACAAGTCTCTGAGTACTAGTCAGTCTGTTTCTTTAAAAGTGCTACTTCAATTAAAGAGTTGTTCTTCTTGTCACATGCTTCGTATTATATTAGTTGCAAAAAAGCACCCGGCCAATTATTTCCCTAAATACAAAGCATGAGCAAACACTAAATGATAAGAGGACTGTGAAATGGCTTTTAAGTTCAAGGTTGACAAAACTCTAAGAGACTGAATGCAATCTAGAAACATGAGAAACACTGTAGAATGAAACACAATAATCTTCACACATTCTCCAGAAGCTGAATTTTCTTTCAATCAATTTACAGTCTGCACATCAGTCTCTGACCCTGAACTAGCTAACAATACATGAATATGAAAGTGATCTTCGCAGTAATGAACACTTCTTGAGCAGTAGTGAGAATAAGGCCTGAAAACAATTCAGGCCTGTAGAGGATTTGAACCCCATGACCTTTGGGATACCAGTGCAGTGCTCTGCCAGCTGAGCTAACAAGCCAACTGGGAGCTTGTCATCATGTTGGTTCCAAATAAACCAGTGTACTGATGAATAATCCGCACCAGTATCGCAAAGGTCATGGGGTTCACATCCTGTACAGGCCTGAATTTATTGCAAGCCCTATTCTCACTACTGCCTAAGTAGTGGTCATTACTGCAAAGATTGCTTTCATGTTCACATCTTTATCTGCAGTTCATGTATATGACTTTCATATATTCACAGTATTTAATAAATGAATAGATATTAAAAAATAAACTGAGTATAGGCAATATTTTATGAAATATAGCTACCTCTTCTTCCAATTTCCTCAGTAACGAGGATTTGTTGTATTTTTCGTCTGTGCAGCTTTCACTTTTGATGACAATAGTTATGTTAATCACGTTTCCTGCAATGTCTGTGAAGTGGGATAATAGCTCTAACATCTGTCTTTCTCTAGACATGCACTATGCTAATAGATTTTCTCAAGATGTTTATTGATACAGGTATTCCTTTTAGTAAGTCCCTTGTTCAACTCTTAGAACCCAATCAAAATGTCATTTTGGTGCAAGGATGAAGCTACAGCCGGATAAGCAGGACTACAATGCAACTTACAAACAATGGCAGTTTTTGTATCAGGTCCATGTACATTGGCCACTCTGCAGGTATAGCTGGCATCGGTGAGCACTTGTGAAATATCAAGACTATTCTTGTTACAAACTTGTTCTGGGTCACATGGAATCCAGGTGTAAGTAGGCGGAGGGTTTCCTTCTGCTTCACAGTTAAGAGTTACGCTTTGTTGTACAGCAACAATGTACTCAGTTTGAAATTTAACAATCGTGGCTGGATCTGTGCATCAAATTTAACATAAAAATCAGATTAAAAAAAGGCATCTACGCAAAGATACATCTGAATGACTTGTCTTCAATAGCTGAGGGGTCCAAATTCACCAGTACACTTACAAACAAGAGGGTATTCCTTATCTAGTATGATGTTTTAAGTTGAATTCACCTACATAGGTTTGCAAAACGTTCTCCTAATTTGTGTGATGTGGTTTCAATGAAATTGCTATTGTCTGGATGTTAACTGGGTGATCCTCTTGCCATTCATAAATGCACGTTAGATAAATTGTTGGTGATCAAAATTTTCATTGCATGCAATCATTAAACAGAGAACTTTTTTAGGTTGACATGCATTGAGAAAACCGTCGATATTTCAAATATTTGAGTTAAGATCTTGCCAGATTTGTTGAACTGGTTTTGTTAAAGATTTTCTCATCAGCTTCAACTCGACATATTTACCAACAGAGACTCTCCTAACACAACATCTAATCTTAATTTTCGGAGGAGTTAAAATTGACAGAGGTGGTAATCTGCAAGGGGGTGGGAGGGGATTAAAGGTACCAACTAAGTTGGCAAATAAAAGAGTTGTGATTGTGTCGTTCGGCTCACTACATACTTTGTGTCGTGCAACAAAAAATATCCCCCATTTATCTCGGTTTTTTTTTTCAAAGGTGGGGAGAGGGTGGCGCAGAGAATGAGACCAAATTTTGTTTTAGGGCAACCATTTTACAATTGAAGGTCACTAGAAGGCAATTTTATGAAAAATTAAGCTTGGAGCCTTGCATGGATGTATTTAGCTAAACATCAATACAAGTAATCAGCACAGTACATTACAACACAGGAGATAAATGAAAAGTGCATCTCTGTTTGACATTATTCAGAGTTTTTGTCCATGTATACTCACACATAACATTCACATAAACTGCTCGGTTTGCTGGTTTACCAAAACCATTATATCCTGTACAGGTAAATTCTCCTGCATCAGTCCTGTTGATGTTTGTTATGGTAAGCACTTTTCCTTCTTGCATCACACCAATATTCCCTTGGTTCCCAGACTTCTCTTTGGTCCAAGTGATGTTTGGTTCTGGTCTAGCCGATGCTTCACATGTTAACTGCAAGTTGTTGCCTTCAAGAACAGTTGGTCCATTACTAATTCCAGTTATCTTTGTTGGGACTAAGAGCAATCAGACAGTCACAAGTAAACTTCAAGGATAATTGAATGGCATGTATACGTATAAACAATGTGCAAAAGTGATAACACTGTTAACGTGATTTCTAAACGTTCTTCCTGAACCTTGCACATGCAAATGAAATTCACTCGTGGTACGATTGTGCAAATTATACAAGAACAAGTCCCTGGATTATAATCCATTACAAGTGCTTTAATATGTCTGCTTTAACAAATTTGGTGGACCTTCAAAAGGTCACTAAATTTTTAAAAAAATTCTTTTCTCAGCCTAAACTAAGCATTATTATTTAACAACAAATAATTCCGTTGAAATTAATATTGAGACTTGCGGGAGCGATTTACAAAAACATCATTTTAAAAAATAATTTCTTTAGCCCACCAAAGTGTGAATAGCCAATTATAACATGTCACCATAGATGACTCCTGCAATATATTAAAGTTCACACCGACTCCTGCAATGTTTTTGGCAGCTAAACATCGTGATTCTTGATTTCAGTTCTAGAAACATCTCCTAGTTTCAGTTGCATATAATGATCTTTGCTATACTTCTGCATATAAAAGTTTTATCTTTTAATTCAGTAATTAATTTTTTTCACTTATCTCAAGGGGCACCCCAATTTTGAGCCTTTTGTTATTTGCATTTTGGGTTTTTGATTCACATGGGACCTCAAATGGTATGTACGACACATACATGTGATCGCATCATTGTACTTAAAAGTTTGATATACCATTAACAACAAACCTTGTCTCACGTCCAACAACCA